>NC_092822.1:88617500-88722500 GCF_023375885.2 Dermacentor andersoni | reverse complement strand
TCGGCTCACCGACACCGTCCATAATTCTACTCCTACCTTTCATCCGCAAAGTAACGGCCTTACTGAGCGCATCTACGGCATGCTGTCTGACATGATTCCCATGTACGCCCGCCCTCACCACAGTGACAGCGATAAAATTCTTACTTTTGTGACATTTGCATATACCACTTCTATTTCACCGACTACCGGCTACAACCCCTTTTTCCTTGCGCATCGACGATCTCCTTTCTCCGTATTGGACAGAGCATTTTTTAGCACCTTCTTCGCCTTACGTGTCCCTTCCACAAGGCTTTGCTGCTCGAGTGGCACATTGCCGTCATATCACTTGGCGAAGCGTGGAAGCTAGCCAAGTTGAGAGGGAACACCGCAGCGACAACAAACGCTGTGGCGTCGATATTCGCCCTGGAGACCAAGTACTGTTTTGGACTTCATTATGAACTTCAGGCCTCTCTGAGAAGTTTCTTCAGTGATACATTGGCCCATACACCGTTGTACAGCAAACTTCTGCAGTGCCAATACACTCCGTCGCTGACCGCCGTCGCCAAGATGCACAGCATGTTTACGTCTCGCGGATGGAGCCCTTCACTCCCCGTCTAGATGTTCTCTAAGCTGCGTTCAGGCTGGCTGCTTCCATGTCGTGTGGAAGTTAGTGTAAGCGCTATTACTGTACTGCATAATTTTCATATGCACTTAGCTATCATATTCCCTAATCTTTTCTTTATTCACGCGTGAGCAGGCGCATAGCCTTTTTTGGAATAAAAAGCACTTGGCAGCTTGGTCAGTAGCGGTTGTATAATACTTTGTATTAGGATTATGCAGGACGTTCCAGCTAACTTGAGCCACAGTTTAAAAATATCCCGCTGCACTCTAATACGAGGCGACCAAATAAATAAATGTTGCTATCTATTGTATGGAGTAATTCACACAATATTTTGTATTCCGGGTAACTGAATAATCAGTCAAGAAAAGTTAAGCCTCTTATTAAGCTACGAAGTTGGGAAAAAATGCAAATATAATGTAGTAGAGCGCGTTCTCAAAGGCCCGATTAAACAGTTTCTCACTTTCTGTGTATTAGTTATTAGTGCTTTCTGCTTACTTCTGATGCCCGCAAAATAAAGAATAATACCACGTGACTGACCTGCTTGGGCGTCATGATTGCAGCGCTCCGAAAACTTTATCCTGCAAACGAACATAGCATCTAGCGGGGTGTGCTGCCACTTCAAAATGCGACAGGGCAGTGACGCAGGCGTTGGCTGTGCGCCGAACGTGCCCAACGAAATGCTTCCCTCGTGGCAGTTCATCATAGGGATAAGCAGGTGTAGCGGCATTGAAGCCGGCTAAATGCTTTGCTCGTTTGTACGTGGGGCACTTGGGAGGGCTATGTAACTGGAATTTTTTTTTATTTCGCGGGCATCTTCGGTAACAGGAAAAACACTAATGCCTGATAGATAGAAAGCTGAAAACTGTTTATTCTGATTTTTTGCGAAGTACTCCACAACATTCTAATTAGAATATTTCGCGTCACATCATAGCTTCCGAAGGTCGTTAATTAATATTGACTAATTATGCGATTAGGAAAGAACAGAAAATATCTCAGTGCCCTTCCACTCTGCGAAGAAGAATGACCAGCGAAGCTGTGTACGTAGACCCATAATGGAGAACTGCACCTCTGCTGCGGGTCGGCCTGGCACTGGACTACCTTAGGCATCGGCTCACGTATTGGGAGTTCTTAACGCCTGCTTCACCTCCACCGCGGGTCGGCCTGGCATTGCACTATCTTTGGGATTGGCCCACGTATGGGGAGTGCGTAAAGCCTGCTTCACCGCAAGCGCGGGTCGACCCAGCATCGCACTATTTTCGGGATTGGCCCACGTATAGCATTGCTTAACGCCTGCTTCACGTCCGCCCCGGGTCGGCCTGGTATTGCACTATCTTTGGGATCGGCCCACGTATGGGGAGTGCTTAACTCCTGCTTCTCCTCCGCCGCGGGTCGGCGCCGAGTTGTACTATCTTCGGGATCACTTGGTTTACAATTTTTTGGAAGTACAAAGCAATGCTTTTTCCTTTACCCGTTGACGGAAGTTTTGTGCACATCGAGGTTGTAATTGAGTGAAGAGTTATCAGTACTGAGGGCAGCCATGAACATTAGGCCACTAAAAAAGCTGGAGCTGTTTGACTTTGCCAGAGAGTTCGGCCTTACATTGCCGAATTGGAGCGAAAGCCGGAGATCATACAGGCATTGGAAGCGATCGGGACGGACGACCATGAACTGAAGGAATGCCTGGAGAGCATTGCGGGTAAGGAGGAAGAGCGTAAACGCCTAGAAGAAAAAAAAGCTTAAGCGCCTAGAAGAAAAATAATGCGAGCGGGCGGCGACCAAGGAAAAAGAACGCGAGCGTGTTGCACGCGACGCAATCGAAAGGCGCATAAATATTCAGTTTCTGAAGGCTCAAAATACCCAGCGCATAGGCACGACAGGGCGTGCTCCAAATGACAGACTGCATGGCATCCTACGCAGTAGGAGGGGCATAGCTATTCTTCTGATGCAGTTTGGGCGCGTGTCTGAGAACGCAAGATTAGCGAGAAACACGTGGGCGCAACGCTTGCTTACGTTACTGCCACGTGAGGCAGCTGATATCATTGCCCGCACGGGAAAAGAAGAATCAGAGGACTTCGATAAAGACAAAGCGAATCTGGTTAAAAAGTATAGATTATCAGCAGAAGCATTCAGGCGAAAATTCAGGGAGGTCGATCAGACCAACAGTGAGTCATACTCAGATTTCGCATACAACTTGGAGGTAAACCTCAAAGAATGGCTCCGAGAAGAGGGTGCACTCAGCGACACCGAAAAGACATTGCAGCGCATTGTATTAGAACAGTTCTACCGTCGGCTGACAGAAAACATCAAGTATTGAGACGTGACACTATCACGAAGGCCACCGATCTCGCTGAGGAGTATGTATGTCGCCGTGCCTTCTAAGGCAACGAAGCTCCTAAGAAGGACATGAATAAATACAGGCCCGGCAAGCCAGAGCGATAGTCAAAGTGGAGTCAGTATAAATCCAAGGAAAGGTCAGACTCGGTGAACATTAGTGACGAGAACAGCAAAGGTATGGTGGAGTCACCCGAACAGAGGGTACAAAGGCAAAAGAAAAAAGCTTTCGAGGCAAAGAAACCAGTAGCTTGCTGCAACTGCCAGCAAACGGGGCATAAATCCGTGGGGTGTAAAAACCCAAAACTAGGGTTGATGCCCCTAAATAGTAACGAGGAAAATGTGAAATTGTAAGAACCATGTATGTGGGGCCTCGTGGTGAACGGCAAACCCTGTCGGGTGATTCGCAACTCGGCAGCCACAGTTAATGTGGCGCACCCGTCGAACGTGGAAGAAGTACAGTTCACGGGAGAATGTGCTTGGACAAGGCAAGCCGTAGAGGCCTACAGTGTTTGTCTCCTGTGGCAAAGATGCGTATCGAAGGCCCTTTTGGAGTACTGGACAATGAAGCCGCCTTCTCGGCACATCTCCCGCCACAGTATCCATTATTGTTTTCTAACAAACCCGAGAATTGCTGCTACACAGGGGAATCGGGGTTAGTGAGGGAATAGCGCAAGCCCTAACTCGTTCCAAGGCAAGGGAGCTCGCGGCCAAGGCAGTGTATGAATGTCCAGTGGTAGAGGAAACAAGTTTGGCGGAGGATTCGTCAACCAGCACCAAACAGGACAGCCATATAGGGGACATTGAGGAAAGTACACTAGCTAATGAAGAGGTCAGTCAAGCACCGGAGTCTCAAATGTCTCGAGAGGCAGAATGCACAAAAAATGATTGAATGTAAACCCTGCCACATTGATTGCCGAACTAGAAAAGATTCCATTCTGCGTAACCTAAGGCCAGACGCGAAAGGAGGTCTGGCCAAATAGAACACAATGTTCCTCAAGAGGGCAGGTATCCTCTATAGAAAATACACCAGTCGGAAGGGAGTGCAATTCCACCATCTCATGGTGCCGCATCCCTGTCGTGAGCAGCTCCTGCAACTGGTCCACGGGGGCTTTTGGAAAGGGCATCTGGGCATTCGTAAAACAAAGGACCGCTTACTGCAGAAATTTTATTCACCCAGCTGCTTTCTGGAAGTGGAAGCACTCGTGAGAGGCTGAGACACATGTCAACGCTTGCGCAAGCCCGGAAATAGCGCTAAAGCGCCAATGAAACTTGTTTCATTATCAGGGAGCCGTTTTGCAGGCTTCTAATAGACACAGTGGGACCACTTCCTGCAACGCAGTCTGGCTATCGGCATATTCTCACTGCACTATACCCCGCGACGAAATTCCCAGAGGCGGTGCCTCTCAAATAACTAAGCTCGGTGTGGATCGTCAATCCGTTTTTATCTATTTTCGCGCGAATGTGGTTTCCAAGAGAAATCCACTCAGATCGAGGATACGTCTTTACGAGCGCATTGACCTCGGCGTTTCTGAGAACGTGCTGTATTACAATTATTTATAGCTCAGAGTACCAACCGCAGTCAAATGCGGTAGAGATAGTCCACTCAGTCATGAAACGGCTCTTGCGAGCCCTTTATTAGGAGCACAAAGCCGATTGGGAGGTTTGCTTGCTTGCAGCAATGTTCGCTCTTCGAACTGCACCGCAAGAGTCAGCAGGGTTTTCACCTTCAGAGCTCATTTACAGTCACTGCCTTCGGTCCCCTCTTCGCATTGTTCAAGAAGCCTGGGAAGGCTGGGCGGACGACCCTTTGGTTGTGGCATACGTGCTACAGCTGTTAGACTGACAGCACACATCTCAAGAATTAGCAGAACAGGAAATGCGTACGGCACACAGCAATGCTAAGCATTCCTATTACAGGATGCCTCGAATGCGACACATTGATGTTGGGGAAAAGGTGATGACCTGTAACCCTCACTGAAAAACAAACTACAGGTTCAGTGGGAAAGACTGGTTTACATAATTCAGACATTATCGGAAACAAACTACGTAATCGCGGTACTGGGAGAACGAAGGACACCACAGGTGTACCGCAGCAAGGTACTTAAACCCTAGCGGCAGAGGGAGGCCATTGGGAACATGTCCCTTAACAAACCTGAGGAGATGCCTATCAACTTTCCGGAGTTGACATCTGTAATGGGGGACAAGGAGATTCATCAGACCATTGACAAGCTAATAGGGTAGGCGGAGTTAGATCCCAATGAAAGGGGCGAACTGAGGGAACTTGTGTTTGTACTTAAAGGCATATTTTCGGACACACCTTGCAGGATTATTGGAATTGTTCACGATATCAACTTAACCTCATGAAACTCAGTTGGTTCGAAAGCTTATCGCATTTAACCTTGTCAAACGTCAAGTCATGGCCGCTGAAATAATGTTATAGCAAGCTGTAATTGAGCCAGGAGAGAGTGATTATGCTTCGCCCATTATCTTGGTTGAGGTCCCAGGAAAGGAGCCGCGACGGTGTATCGAATACCGCAGGTTCCACTTACTCACGAAGGACCAGATATACACAATACCGCATATGTTATAAAGGGAGAAGAGGTAATCTCATCTATACGCGCGATTTAGTCAGAGGGTACTGGCAGGTTCCCTTGACCGAGAGGACAAGCAGGCTTGCGGCGTTTATTTCCCCGATGGGAACCTTTCGGCCGAAGGTCCTGATCTTTCGATTGAAGAATGCTCCCTTGTGTTTCTCTAGCCTTATCAACCAGGTTCTACGGGGAATGGAGGACTTTGCACTTCCGTATCTCGATGACAGGCCGCCGTTGGAATCTGAACCTGGCAACGTTTAACGCTAGAACGTTATGTAGTGGGGAGAGTCTAGCAGTGCTATTGGATTAATTAGAAGACAGTAAATGGGATATAATAGGGCTCAGTGAAGTTAGGACAAATGAAGCGTATACAGTGCTAAAAAGCGGGCACGTTCTGTGCTACCCGGGCTAAGCGGAGAGAGGAGAACTAGGAGTCGGATTCCTGATTCATAAGAATATAGCGGGTAACATACTGGAATTCTATAGCTATAACGAGAGGGTGGCAGGTCTTCTGAAACTTAATAAGAGGTACAAATTAAAGGTCGTACAGGTCTACGCCCGGTAATTCCAGGCATGATGACCAGGAAGTGGGAAGCTTCTGCGAAGACCTGGAATCCGCGATGGGTAAAGTCAAAACAAAATACACTATACTGATGGGCGACTTCAATTCCAAGGTAGGCAAGAAGCAGGCTGGAGACAAGTCAGTGGGGGAATATGGCATAGACACTAGAAATAGCAGGGGAGATTTATTAGTATACTCTGCAGAACACAATAATATGCGGAAAATGAATACCTTCTTCCGCAAGCGGGATAACCGAAAGTGGACGTGGAGCAGCCTGAATGACGAGACCAGAACTCAAATAGACGTTATACTCTGTGCTAACCCTGGCATCATACAAGGTGTGAACGTGCTCGGCAAGGTGCGCTGCAGTGACCATAGGATGGTAAGAACTCGAATTAGCCTAGACTTGAGGAGGGAACGGAAGAAACTGGTACATAAGAAGCCGATCAATGAGTTAGCGGTCAGAGGGAAAATAGATGAATTCCGGATCAAGCTACAGAAGCAGTATTCGGCTTTAACTCGGGAAGATGACCTTAGTGTTGAAACAATGAATGACAATCCTATGAGCATCATTAAGGAGCGTGCAATAAAAGTCGGTGGTACCTCCGTTAGACAGGATACCAGTAAGCTATCGCAGGAGACGAAAGGTCTGATCAAGAAACGCCAATGTATGAAAGCCTCTAATGGTGCAGCTAGAATAGAACTGGAAGAACTTTCGAAGTTAATCAACAAGCGTAAGACAGCTGACATAAGGAAGTATAATATGGATAGAATTGAACAGGCTCCCAGGAACGGGGGAAGCCTAAAAGCAGTGAAGAAGAAACTAGGAATTGGCAAGAATCAGATGTATGCGCTAAGAGACAAAGCCGGACGTATCATTACTAATATGGATAAGATAGTTCATGTGGCTGAGGAGATTTATAGAGATTTATACAGTACCAGTTGCACCCACGGCGATAATGGAAGAGAGAATAATCTAGAGGAACTTGAAATCCCACAAGTAACGCTGGAAGAAGTAAAGAAAGCCTTGGGAGCAATGCAAAGGGGGAAGGCAGCTAGGGAGGATCAGGTAACAGCAGATTTGTTGAAGGATAGTGGGCATATTGTTCTAGAAAAATTGGCCACCATGTATACGCAATGCCTTATGACCTAGAGCGTACCGGAATCTTGGAAAAACGCTAACAAAATCCTAATTCCTAAGAAAGGGGACGCCAAAGACTTGAAAAATTATAGACCGATCAGCTTACTGTCCGTTGCATACAAAGTATTTACTAAGGTAGTCGCAAATAGAATCAGGAACTCCTTAGACTTCTGTCAACCAAAGGACCAGGCAATATTCCGTAAAGACTACTCAACAATAGGCCATAGTCACGCTATCAGTCAGGTGATAGAGAAATGTGTGGAATATAACAAACCCTTATACGTAGCTTTCATTGAATACGAGAAAGCCTTTGATTCAGTCGAATCCGCAGCAGTCATAGAGGCATTACGGAATCAAAGTGTAGATGAGCCGGATGTAAAAATAGTGAAAGATATCTATAGGGGCTCCACATCCACCGTACTCCTCCATAAAGAAAGCAAAAAAATCCCTATAAAGTAAGGCGTCAGGCAGGGAGATACAATCTCTCCAATGCTATTCACAGCATGTTTACAGGAGGTATTCAGAGACCTGGATTGGGAAGAACTGGGGATAAGAGTTAATGCAGAGAACCTTAGTAAGTTGTGATTCGCTGAAGATATTGCCTTCCTTAGTAACTCAGGAGACCAATTGCAATGCATGATCACTGACCTGGAGAGGCAAAGCAGAAGAGTAGGTCTAAAATTAAACGGCACGAAACTAAAGTATAGTTTCACACTCTCGGAAGAGAACAGCAGTTTACGATAGGTAGCGAGGCACTGGAAGTGGTAAGGGAACGCATCTACCTAGGGCAGGGAGTGACCGCGGATCCGGATCATGAGACTGAAATAATCAGAAGAATAAGAATGGGCTGGGGGGTGTGTTTGGCAGGCATTCTCAGATCATGAAGAGCAGTTTGCCATTATCGCTCAAGAGATAAGTGTATAACAGCTGTGTCTCACCCGTACTCACGTACGGGGCAGAAACCTGGAGGCTTACGAAAAGGGTTCTACTTAAATTGAGGACGACGCAACGAGCTATGGAAATAAGAATGATGGGTGTCGCGTTAAGGAATAAGAAAAGCGCACATTGGGTGAGGGAACAAATGCGAGTTAATTACACCTTAGTTGAAATCAAGAAAACGAAATGGGCACGGGCAGGACATGTAATGAGGAGGGAAGATAACCGATGGTCATTAAGGGTTAGAGAATGTATTTCAAGGGAAGGGAAGCATAGCAGGGGGCGGCAGTAAGTTAGGTGGGGGGATGAGATTAAGAAGTTTGCAGAAACGACATGACCACAATTAGTACACGACCGGGGTAGTCGGAGAAGTATTGGAGAGGCCTTTGCCCTGCAGTGGGCGTAACCAGGCTGCTGCTGCTGATGATGATGACCTCGATGACATACCAATCTTTTCTGCATCATGGTTGGACCATATGCAACACTTGGGAACCGTGTTGTGTCGTCTACGAGAGGCCAACTTTACTGGCGAGGCTTCCAAATGCCAGTTAGTGCGCGCGGAGCCAGCTTATCAAAGTTATGTAATAGGGCAAGCACATCATCGGCCTTCCGAGGTTAAACTGACTGCAATAGATAACTTCCCGCAGCCACGTACCAAGCGGGGATCAGGTGATTCCTTGGCTTGGCAGGTATGAACAAAAATATATCCCGCGTTATTCCAACATTGCGAGTTCTTTGACAGATGCACTCAGAAAAACAGAACCGCAAACGGTAAAGTGGGATGACGCAACAGAAAAAGTTTTTTTTTTACGCTGAAGACAGCAACAATGAGTCAGCCAGTGTTGAACACACCCGACTACTCTAAGCCATTCACTCTTCAGTGTGATGCCTGCGACAGGGGTATGGGGGTGGTGCTTTGTGATAAGAGAGATGACGAAAATGAACACCCTGTACTCTACGCCAGTAGAAAGTTTTCAGTCCATGTGGAAGCATTCAGTGCATCAGAAAAGGAATGCGCCTGCGTGGTATGCGCAAAGCAGAAGGTTGCTTGCTATATCGCTGGTTCAAGATTGGCCATAGAGTCTGACCAGTGTCCCCTCTTGTGGCTGCAGTCCATGTCTACGAAAAACTGCCGTCTTTTTCGCCGGAGCTTGGCTCTTCAACAGTACATCTTCGAAATTTGCTACAAGAAGGGTAAACTTACGGGCAATGCCGACGGTCTGAGTCGTTGCCCCTAGAGCAGCGCAAGCCTCGTGCTCACTCTGGCTTCCGTGGGATTTTACGTTAGTATTTTTTCATATATTTTTTAATTATTGCGAGGTTGTTAATTTTTAGCTCATTTAAGTAACCACCTCTTGACGCTTTCAAGAAATGGATGTTTTTAGTCTATAGGGGGGAGGGGGAGAGAATGTGCGATAAGGATTGTGAAGCAGCAGTAGGTTTTTTTTTTTTTTGTAAAGCCTGGTGTATCTTGAGGGAGGGTGGCCTTGAACCGGACCAGGAAGAAAAGGCACACTACAGCGCCACGAGGACTCCCAGGAATCTACCAGCTACGAACCAAGGGCTCCTCACCGCGGAGGGAAATTCTGCTGCTGAGACGCCTACCCCTCGACCAGTGGCTGTTGCCCCTACGCGTCGGGATCTTCCTCACCCACCAGAGAAGCTGTTACGGTTGGCGTGTAACACCCCGGGCAAAATGGACGCTAAAAGACCATGCCTACTCGAAACGGAGAATGAATCCCTAATTTGCTATGGTTGCCTCAAGTGGCTGCCGGTCTGGTAGGCGCCCCGCAGTGATGGCAAGCCCCTTTGTGTGTGTGCGACTCTGGGGGAGAACGCTTTTCACAAACTGTGCGACTCTAGGGGGGGGACCCTTTCCGCAAACTGTGCGACCAAGGGGAGAACATTCTGCGAACTTTCCCACTCTGGAGAAAGATCAAGCCCCCATCCCCGACCAGACTCCGCGGGTTGCCGCCAAAGGAGGCAAGCACGTGCAACATCGCCCAGGAGAAGGAGCCGCCGCAAAGCAACGACGGGGGCGTGCGACATCGACCAGGAGAGCAGGAGCACCTGCAAAGCAACGACGTAGAGGTGCAACATCGCCCAGGAGAAATGGAGCAGCCGCAATGCAACGACGAAGAATCATAGCATGTCGCGTGACGTTGACGCTAGCAAGATCCTGCCTAAGATTTTAGTGGTCCTATTGAAGGGGCCCTGCAATGTACTTCTTCAACTAATTCATTCTCTTCTTATCCTTTAACAACCATTTAATAAATAGTGCATGTTTCGCACTAGGAATCGTCTCGTCCCTGCCTGGTCACCATGGTCCACCGGACGCCTGCAGCCCACCGACACCGCCACGCTGCCCAATAGTAACGCCGGTCGACGTTCGAGAAACAGGCGTCGCAATAAGCCCTCCCCTCCTCAAGCCACCCTGCCGTAGCTCTTGGAAGCCCAGTTGAGATCGCCCACGCGGCGCTGCATGTGGTGGTCGCTGGCAACTCCGCTCCTTCTCCGCTTTCTGCCTCATGCATTTACTGCACACTCCTCCTCTACTTTCCTTTTCGCGTGCTCCTTTTTCATTTCACGCGGCGCTCCGCATTCGCTCCGTTCTTTCGCTGTGCTCGTTCGATCGGCTACGTCGAGGAACGACGCCGACGCTCAACGCAGGAATGAGCGCCTAGAGCGGCGCTCTAAAAAGTTACTCCAGCCTCTTCGATACTGATTTAATTAAGTTTTGCTGTCACTAGGTTGCATAAATATACGCAATCTTTAGGTTGTGGTTGTGCAAGCGCTGCATTTGAAATATCGGCTGTAATCATGCTTTCCCGCATCATCTGGTACCACATAAAGTTGAGGCTGAGCTTCATGATGCAAGAGAAATTTTTGCTATGATGCATTATGCGCACCCATCTGGGAGGCAGTTGGAACCACCACGTGTAATATCTGGTTGAGGCAGCCCTGCTATTTGGACGTCTTGCTTGTACGGACACTTCTAGACTATTCGCGTTGCGTCGATACGTTTTTTGCGTAATGGAATATTGCACTCGCAAAACCTTCCCTCAGCTTCAAGGATGTTTGCGATCACTCGTAGAAGGCTACTATGAACTTCTTATAGAGCGCAGCACTTAGGCACCCGTCTCTGCGTTGAGCGTTGGCGTTGTCCCTCGGCGCAACCGAGCGAACGAGCAGAACGAAGAATGAAAGATTGTGCACGGACCGCAGTGGTCGATGAAATACAGCCTTAGCGAATAGAGTTGGAGGAGGAAATAGGTGGAGTGTATGGCGAAAGCGTCAGAAGAAAAGATTAGTGCCCCGCAAGACAGGAAACGGCCGCTGTGAGATGGCGCCAGAGTAGTGCGCCGAGGTCTTTTCACCAATGGCATGCGGCGATCGCGTCAAGTGAGACCGTATATAGAAACCAAGTGCTGTATTAGCGAAGGTCTAGCTGCTGTGGCTGCTGTGAATCGCGCCCACGCGACAACCACGGGCTGCCTTTCGCGATCTCTCCATTAGCATGGCAGCCGCGACCCAAACATCGCTCTGTATGCAACCTGCCGCACGAGACATTGTCCGCGCCAG
Organism: Dermacentor andersoni; assembly: GCF_023375885.2. Taxonomy (NCBI): domain Eukaryota; kingdom Metazoa; phylum Arthropoda; class Arachnida; order Ixodida; family Ixodidae; genus Dermacentor; species Dermacentor andersoni. Next base: position 88,710,753 of record NC_092822.1, on the reverse strand, counting down.
CCATCATACCACTAATTGGAAACACGTATAGAGCTGCGCTCAAATGTCGCATTAGAGCACATCGTAATCACTAGTGAAGTTTGTTGGGATAGAAACTATAGGGAACTTTACGTACATTTCTGCCATCGGCGTCGCCTTGCCATGACATTCGGTATTATGTCTGAGTATAATAAAATCGGCGCCGCGTACGCTGTAAGTACGAGTGAAAGCTTGCGAGGGCGGCCGATTATCGTTGCTGAATCTCACGCAGGCAAGGGAGGAAAGGAGGGAGGAAGCGCGCCGTCTTCCATCACGCACCAGGCTCCGGGGGGGGGGGGAGAACAGGAAGGCTTGGGAAGGGGGGAGGGGCAGGTAGCGTTCTATTCCAGGCGGCACGGGCGGCCGCGCGCGCCCTTCGGCGCCACTCTATCTTGAAAGCCCTCGCTAGCGGATGAGAGAATTCGCCAGGCGCTATGTTTTCGTGGCTTAGTTGACGTAGATGCGGAGGCAGCACCGCACCAAGGTCAATTGGCTCACCTCTGCTGCCGTGCTCTTGCATAATCCAGCACTTTAACAGGGAGTTTCCGGGGTCATCTGGTGAGATGTGTACATGTGTGCTTGTGCATGCGTGACGCCATATTGGTTAATGAGTTAGTATGCTTATGTTTACATGTTTAGACGACCGATAAAGCTGCCATTGTTACTTAGTATAGCTGTCCATTAATTTTCCATCCTTATCGATGCTTCGCCTTTCGAGCGAAACTGCCGACTTCTTATCTTCAGACGGACAGGCATATTCACCCGGAGCTAGACCATTATAGAGACTAGGGCTGCAGGCCCCAATATTCCAGGTACAATCACGGGACCAAGGCTCACTTCGTCTGTTGTTGTAGGCGCAAACGGTAGGTGACTGTCAGTACACTGCACCCCCGCTGCTTTATCGATTGCTGGTGTCGTTCAATACGGTCGATTTGCCGGCGTAGACGTTACCGTGATAGCCATAAACAGGTAATCTTATCTTAGCGCGCGTCTAAAGGCGGAACCGCATGGCGCGATTTCAGGCGCGATTGACGCACGGATGGTGGGACGCGCGCGTCATTTTGACGCCTGCCCAGCATGATCCGTCACGAAATCGCGCCGCCGCGTGCTGCTGCTCGGAGTAGAAAAAAACGCGGCGCGCGGCGCGTCCACCAATCAGAGTTCAGGTAAGTCACGTGGCATTTGGTCACGTGGCATTTTGTTTCTTTTTTTGCCACCAGATGGCCCCAGATGGCCTTGCTCTCTGCGCATCTCGACGGAACCTCCTTGGCAGAATTTTTTTTCTCGGTAGAACTGGCGCGCGCAAGGGAAACATGTGCCACCGTGATTTCGTTCGTGCATCGTGTTGGTTCGCGCATCGTGTTCACCTAAAATGAACAAAGCAACCTTTAACGAGGCCCTAATAACTAAAGTGGAGAAGCATCGCGTCTCATCCCTAATACTGGCAAGACCATTTGGTAATAATATTACCAGTGTATGGTGCTCGCTCTCTTCTCAACCAGGCAGGCCGCACTCACGTGTACCTCCTGACCCGCATTTTTTCTTGCTTCAGTATCAGCATCCCCCTTCATAGTAGCAATCACCTCTTCTGCTCGGTAGTAAGCAGCCGACACTCCTTTCTATATGTGAAGTTGTAAACAAGCAGCGGCTTCTCAGCATGCCGAAGGTACATAGTCGCAGTTTCGCACACAATATTGCTGCTTGAAATTAAGCTTGATAAATACACTTCGGAATGAAATGTCGCTGTCTAACTACACTCAGATTATTTTTATTGTAGTGTTCTGTAAGTTTAAGGGCACATTATATATGCGGTAGCAGAGACAATACATGTCGTTGAGAGTTATGTTGTCCGGCATCCCGGAAAACGCGGCGCGAAAGCGCCGCTCCTTTCTTTCGTACGGGTGCTCGCGCGTCGGCGGCAACGCGGGCGTTTGCCGCCCGTCGCGTTTTTCGCTAGCGAAAAACGCGCCATGTGGTTGCAGCTTAACACACAGGTTAACTACCTATCTCAGCTATGTAACAGGTACACGCACGGTACCAAATCATGTGTTTTAGACAGAGAAAAAAACACAATATTTCCGAATAAGCTGGACTAGAGCATATATTTGAGCGGATCATTACATGAAGTTAAAAGAAGGTCCAGTAATTTCATAAGCACGTAAGTCGCATGAGGGGCTTGATTATAATTATGTCCATTGGCGAAATGTTCTGAAAGGTTAGTATTAACAAATAGCATAGAAGCAAAAGCTCTTACCTCCATGCTCCCAGAAACGTCGAAGACAAAAACAACACTCAGGCTCGTGGCAGGGTCTTGCTGAATTTCCGCTACTTCCACCCTGATGGACTTCGACATGTTGGGTGGAGGAAGACTGAAGGCAAGGTAGAAGACACTGCGAATTTGCCACTTGCCAAGCAATATATCGTTTTTGTAAACAAATGAAAAGCGCAAACATACGTGAAGACAAGCCGTGGACATGCGGAGCAACACGGGCATAGTTGGTGCAATTTAAAGCAATGCCTTCTTTACAAACTCCTCCAGAGATTACTAACTGTCACTTCCATTTTTATTACTCTTACAGGTGGCCTTGCTGCTGGTCTTAATTATATGGAATTACGCCGCCATAATAAACGATACATAATTATCCCCACCACAAGAAATATGTCTCGTCAAGAGCACGATTCTTTTAATAAGGAAACGTTCCTCTGGGTATATTCTCTGGGTTTATGGTGTGGCGCATTGGCTTGTTCAGTCTTTCACTGAGTGACTTATTGCAGTTGACTATGACACAATTTCAAGGATCAGCCTATCCATGCTGTGTACCTACCCTGGATACAGCTGACAGCCCAAAGGAAGTTTTGTGCTTGCATTTAGGCTCTCTAGCATACAGTGCCATAGAAAAGGTACCTGATCCAAGAGACAGGATTAGGCACGGTCACCTGATTTTGGTGATAGAGGTCTCCACACTTGTTCGTCTTTCTTCGCAGATAATGTATATATATATATATATATATATATATATATATATATATATATATATATATATATATATATATATATATATATAGTCCTATCATAAGAAGCCAACAAACACTGACACCAAGGACAACATATGGGAAATTACTTGTGAGTAATGAACGAAATAAAGAAACGACGAATTAATGGAAATGAAAGTGGAAAAAAAGGCAACTTCCCGCAGGTGGGCAACGAAACCCAAAACCTTCGCATTCGCGTGTGATGTTCCACCAATTGAACTACGCCGGCGCCGTTTCCTCATCCACTTTTGTGGGTATTTATGTTTCCTAGTAAAACTGTGGGAGTGTTAGCCAGCGCCAGCACTCACAGACCTTGGCGGTGGACGTTGAACGTCCTTTCTACCGCAGGCGTCCCGAGAACGTGATCTTTTTGGGTGAAGGCGTTTGGTTAACAAACCCACACATGCTACCTGAAGGCATCAATGTTGCCGGATTCGAGACTCTCGTTGTGTAATAGAATGATAAGAAAGGGGATTAACTGATGCGCCCGATTTTTTATTACTCGTATTGTCACGTGGAGTGCCGTATGAAAAACACAGCGGCAATACTGCTAAAGAGGAAACTAACTTTCATTGGGTTAACCTGCGCCCACAACAAAAGCCTACACTTGAAGAACGGCGACAACGGCGAACACAGTCGGCGATCGTCAAAACCTGATCAGCAATTAAAGCGCGTCGGCTTTTATAGAGCAGTCGTCGAATGTTCCAGAGTAATCGCTGGGGCCCGCGTGCCTTCCCCAACGTTCTACGCCATTCGCGTCGCACATGCATGCAATCAGATTACACCAGGTTCGGCGACAACAGACAGCGGATAGAAGCATCGATAACATTCTAGAAACTTCCGATACATGTAGACGCGTCCTGCGCTGAGCGATAACATTTCTAAGAGGGCAAAAGCGCTCACCCATAAAAGATAAACGAGTTCACGTGTCAATTTCCCCCTCTCAAAAGGTATCGTCCCGATGCTACAAACATAACGGGAAGGGAAACTAACTAAAAAAAGTCTAAAGTGCCACAGTCCAAAAAAAGGAAGTCCAAAGTTCAGCTTTGCGACGTCCACAAAGTTCATTAGTGCTGGCGGAATCACTTGAGTCGCTCAACTTGAACTACTTCAAGTCATGAGCGGCGCCGCTTAGCGAAATGCCGCCTGGCACGACCTCCTAGTCGAGTGCGCCAATGCGCAGGATGATCTTGTATGGTCAGAAATAGCGACATAAAAGCTTCTCGCTCAGTCCTCGTCGGCGTATATGGGTCCAAACCCAAACAACGTCGCCCGGCTGGTACTCGACGTAGCGTCGTCAAAGGTTGAAGTGTCGGCTGTCGGTCCTCCGCTGGTTCTTGATCAGCAGGCGGGCGAGCTGTCGGGCTTCTTCGGCACGCTGGAGGTAGGAGGAGACGTCAAGAATATCTTCGTCGCAGACGTGCGGCAGCATGGCGTCAAGAGTAGTCGTCAGATTACTTCCGTAAACCAGCTTCAACGGCGCAATCTTTGTTGTTTCTTGCACCGCCGCGGTGTAAGCGAAGGTTACGTATGGCAGGACGGCATCCAAGTTCTTGTGTTCGACGTCGACGTACATTGCTAGCAAGTCGGAGAGCGTCTGGTTCAGACGCTCCGTGAGACCATTCGTCTGCGGGTGGTAGGCAGTCCTCCTGTGGCTTGTCTGGTTGTATTGCAGAATGCCTTGGGTGAGCTCTGCTGTAAAGGCCGTTCCTCTGTCGGTGATGAGGACTTCTGGGGCGCCATGTCGCAGCGGGATGTTCTCGACGAAAAATTTCGCCACTTCGGCTGCGCTGCCTTTCGGTAGAGCTTCAGTTTCAGCGAAGCGGGTGAAATAGTCCATCGCCACGACGATCCACTTATTTACGAATGTTCACGTCGGAAACGGTCCCAACAAATCAATCCCGACCTGCTGAAAGGGTCGGCATGGAGGTTCGATCGACTGTAGTAATCCTACTGGCCTTGTCGGTGGTGTCTTGCGTCGCTGACAGTCACGGTATGTCTTGACGTAACGGGGACGTCGGATGTCAGACACGGCCAGTCCAGTAATACCTTTCCTGTATCGTCGACAGCATCCGGGAGAATCCGAGGAGGCCAGCGGTCGGATCGTCATGTAGGGCGTGTAGTATTTCTGGACGCTGCGCTGACGGAACAACAAGAAGGTAGCTGCAGCGGACTGGCGAGAAGTTCTTCTTCACGAGCAGGTTGTTTTGCAGCGTGAACGAAGACAATCCGCGCTTAAGTGCCTTAGGAACAACGTCGGTGTTCCCTTCCAAATACTCGACGATCCTTTTTAGCTCCGCGTCTACTCGTTCCTGTTTAGTGAAGGCTTCAGCGCTTATCATTCCTAGGAAGGCGTCGTCATCCTCGTCATCTTGCGGCGGGGAGATCGATAGGGGCACGTGATAGACAGTCGGCGTCAGAGTGTTTTCATCTAGACTTGTAGCTAAACCGTGACGTCATATTCTTCCAGTCTGAGGTTCCAGCGCGCCAGCCGTCCAGAAGGGTCCTATAAGTTAGCTAGCCAACATAACGCGTGATGGTCGCTGACGACATTGAATGACCTGCCATATACGTGAGCGCGGAATTTTGCTGTAGCCCAAATTATGGCGAGGCATTCCTTTTCAGTCATAGAATAATTGCCTTCCGCTTTTGACAGTGATCGGCTAGCATAAGATACCACCCGTTCAAGACCCTCCTTCCTCTGGACTAGGACGGCACCGAGGCCTAGGCTACTGGTGTCAATATGGATTTTAGTATCGGCGTCTTCGTCGAAGTGCGCAAGTACCGACGGCGACCGCATGCGTCGTTTGAGTTCTTGAAATGCTTCGGCTTGTGGAGTTCCTCACTTGAACTCTACATCACATTTCGTTAGATATTAGCGGCTCAGCGATGCGGGAAAAGTCCTTGACAAAGCGCCTGTAGTAGGCTCACATGCCAAGGAATCTACGTACTGCCCTCTTGTCGGTGGGATGCGGGAACGTTGCGGTGGGAGCTGTCTTCTGCGGGTCGGGGCGCACTCCAGATACGCTGATGACGTCGCCTAGATACAGAAGCTCATCGTAAGCGAAGCGGCACTATTCCGGCTTCAGAGTGAGCCATGAAGACTTGATAGCCTCTAATACTGTCGCAAGCCGCTTAAGGTGATCGTTGACGTTTCCGGCGAAGACAACAACGTCATCCAAGTAAACAAGACACGTCTGCAACTTCAATGCTGCTAACACCGTGTCCATAACGCGCTGAGACGTTGCCGGCGGCAAGCATAGTCCGAATGGCATGACCTTGAAGTCGTAGAGGCCATCTGGCGTGATGAAGGCGGTCTTTTCGCGATCTCGCTCGTCGAATTCTATTTGCCAGTAGCCAGACTTGAGATCCATCGATGAGAAGTATTTGCATTGCAGAGCTGATCCAATGCGTCTTCTATCCCTGGAAGGGTGTATACGTCCTTCACCGTGTTCTTGTTCAGTCGGCGATAATCGACGCAGAAACGTAGGGTTCCGTCTTTTTCTTCACCAGGAGTACAGGAGATGCCCACGGACTTTTCTACGGCTGGATGATGTCGCGCAGCATTTCGTCGACTTGATGCCTAATAGTTTCACGTTCTCGCGTCGAAACTCGGTGAAGGCTCTGGAGGAGTGGTCGAGCGCACTCTTCGGTTATTATGGGATGCTTTGCAACTGGTGCTTGTTGAATCCTAGATGACGTCGAAAAGGAGCATTTGTATCCTCGGGGAACACATTTGAGCTGTTGCTGCTTACTCATGGTGAGACGCGGATTTACGTCGATGCCTGGTTTTGGAACTATGGTCGTCGGGGTAGATGCGGCATAATCCGAGAGGACAAACGCATTGCAGGTTTCCCGAAGTTCCTCGATGTACACGATCTTCGCGCCCTTGTTGATGTGCTTGAACTCCTGGCTGAAGTTTGTCAGCAACACTTTCGTTTTTGCTCCATGCAGTAAACTTCAGTCGTTGGTCACCCTTGATGACGCCTTCTACGTCGGCAGGTGTTTTGGTGCCGACGGAGATAAAAATGCTGGAGCGGGGCGGTATGCTGACTTGAGTTTCGAGCAGGCTCAAGGCATGGTGGCTACGAGAGCTCTCCGGCGGTATCGCTTGATCTTCCGACAGGGTTATCGACTTCGACTTCAGGTCGATGACTGCGCAGTGTTGGTTCAGGAAGTCCATGCCGAGATTGACGTCGCGTGAAAATTGTTGGAGGATAACGAAGGTGGCTGGGTTAGTCCGGTCATGAACGGTGATTCTTTCCGTGCAGATTGCAATTGGAGTGATGGGCTTTCCTCCAGAGGTTCGAACTTGAGGGCCTTCCCATGCAGTTTTAACTTTATAAAACTGGGCGGCGATGGGTCCACTCATGACGGAGCAATCGGCTCCTCTGTCTACTAAGGCCGTGACTGCGTGGCCGTCGAGAAGCACATGGAAATTGGTGGTTCTTTGTCTTGCGTTACAGTTGGAACTTGTCGTCGGATCTTGGCTGTGTCGCGTTGACCTGTGGGTGGTACGTGCCGTCGTCCGGGGCCCTATTACGTAAAACTATTTGAATATGTTTTATTCCATTCTCGTGACGTCACATTTGCGTAACCGCCGACGCAAGCATCGGCCGGTCACCCGCGGGTTTGTCTGAACAGACTAATGAAACGCTCTTCTCGTTCATAGGAGGTCACATTTGTTTGCTTGAAAAACGAATAACATTGCCTACACGGAGCGGCTTGTCTTATCTAATTGGCTGAATATAGGCGTGGAGCACGCTCAAATGGAGAGGGATTTGATGAAGCCCAGCCACTGCTGTGAAAGTGGATAACCGGATGAAGAAGGTTGTGCCGGCGTCTGCGATTGGTCCACTTTTCCTTACTTTGCTTGAGGTGGCTGGTCGAAAATCGCGGCGGCATGCAACGAAGCTTAAGAATGCCACTAAAAAGGATCCTCAGCAAAGAAAAGTTGGATGAGCGAGGTCATAAACGTGCCGAAAGTGCTCGATAACGTTACACAGCCACGCAAGAAGGTTTATTGTGCACAAATAAAGCCATGCTCTCGGGCAGGTGCGAGTAGCCACTGCCTGAGCGACCGGCGGCAGCCATCTTTTATTCATTTCGGAACGGGGCAGACAGCGGCTGTTCAGAAAGAAATTCAATTTTGTTCGGCATATTAATGCATCTTTAACGCGTACACGTCACTTCGACGTGGGGAGCTTTTGCGGTTTGGTGACGTCGGGTGACAGGCAATAGAAGTGGGCGGGGCGCGAAACCTTTTGACCAATAGCCGATGGCTAATGGCGAAAAGGTGTCGAATCAGAAATAACTTTTTCTTTTGTTCGGTCAAATCATGCATAATCAATGTGTGCACGTCATATCAGATGGGGCGCTATCACGGTTTTCGTGACGACGCGTGACAGACAGGTGAAATGTGCGTGGTCCCAAAAAGTTTTTGACCAATCGCGGAGGGCTGATTGCAGAAATGGAATAGAAAAGTTTGGAATAGTTGTATGTAATAGAGCCCCTGGTTGCCTTTCGTCGGCCTATTTGCTTCCGGACTTCGTCGGAATGGCGGGGTCCACAAGTTCACCTGTCGGAACGATGGCTTCCGCATTGAACGTGTTCACGTTTTGCTCAACACATATGAGGGATATTCAACAAGTAAGGGACGCGTAGGCCTATATATATATATATATATATATATATATATATATATACTCCTAAGTAAGAGTTACTATTGGCCGGTTTAGTTACGTACACACGTAGGGCCCTGTAAAGTTCTACTATTCCAATACGTTTTTATTCCAGTCTCCTGACGTAAAATTTGCGTAAACGCCGACGCAAGCATGCGGCGGTGACCCGCAGAGTTGTCTGAACAGACCAATCAAATGCTGTCTTCGTTTAGAGGAGGTCATTTTTGTTTTGCTTAAATACCAATAACATTGACTACAGTGAGCGGCTTGTCTTATCTAATTGGTTGTCAAGAGCCAAGCAGCACGCTCAAGAGAAGAGGGATTCGATCGGCCCGAGGCAGTGCACTGAAAATAGACAACCGGACGAAGAGGGGGGTGCCCGCGTCTGCAATTGGTCCGCTTTGCCTTACTTGGCTTGAGGTGGCTGGTCGAAAATCGTGGCGGCATGCAAGGGAAGCTTCAGAAGGACGCTTGAACGGATCCTCAGAAAGGAAGAGTTGGCAGAACGACGTTGTAAACGTACCGAAAGTTCTCAAAAACGTTACACAGCCACGCAAAAAGTCCTCTTACACGCAAATATACCCATGCTTCCCGGCAGGTGCCAGTAGCCAGTGCCTTAGTGATCGGCGGCAGCCATCTTTCATTCCTTTCGGAACGTGGCAGCCTGCGGCTATTCAGAAGAAAATTCAGTTTTGTTCGGCATATTAATGCATCTTTAATGCGTACGCGTCACTTTGACGCGGTAAGTTTTTTTGGTTTTCTGACGTCGCGTGAGAGGCAGGTGAAGTGAGTGCAGCCCGAAATGTTTTGACCAATAGCCGAGGGCTAATGGCAAAAAGGCGTCGAATCATAAAAAAATTTTTTGTTTCGTTCGGTCAAATTATGCATAATCAGTGTGTACACGTCATATAAAATGGGAGCTATCGCGGATTTGGTGGCGTCGCGTGACAGACAGGTGAAGTGGAGATGGTCCAAAAAAGTTTTTCACCAATCGCAGTGGGCTGATTGCAGAAATGGGAAAGAAAAATTTAGAATAGCTTTACGTTGTAGCGCCCCTAAGCGCGTTTCGTATCGTTGCACCAGTTTTTTTAGCCCCACTGCATGGAAGTTCGCGGCTTGTGAATTGACCAGCTGGAAAAGGCAGTCTTGAGTTACTCGTCTTAAAACCGCTGCCCCCAAGCCACTGTTTCTAGCGCAAGAAGAGGAAATAGTGAATTGGTGCAAGGTCGGGACTGTAGACTGGATAAGCAGTAAGTTCCCAACCAAAATTATGAATCATAAACTTGGTTCGGTAGTGTTGTGCGGACGCGCGTTGTCATCGAGGAAAACCATTCGAGATGACAGTTTCTCTTGCCGCCAATTGTTGATAGTGCGGCTGTGTTTGATGAGCATTTCACAGTATACGTCAGCTGTAACTGTGCTCCCACGTTCCATGAAGTCAACCAAAAGAACGCCCTTTTCGTCTCAAAGCGGTAGCCATTCTTTTCTGACTCGAGTAAGGCGATTGCTTGCTTTTTTTTTTTCAGTTTTAGTGAAGAGGAGTGGCGCAACTACATTGATTGTTCTGTTTCTCCAGTGTCGCCTGTAACAATGTGCGAAACGAATTCATCTCAGTCTTGTCGGTTGCAGCACTAAAACGCCCGTCCACTCGACGTTCTTTGTTGCTTGAGTTGGTAAGTAACCATTTTTGGTACCCACCTTGCACATACTTTGTGTTATCCGAGTCTTTCAGTTACAATCGTGCAAATTGTCGTGCGTTTAACTAGAGGAAATTTATCAGCCAGACCATTAACTAACTATCAGCCATCGATCTAATCGAAGTTCACGGTCCATTCGTTGAGCTTTGATCTGGAGGCTGTTAAGAATGGCCGTACGGGGTGGCAACGTGCCAGCTTTCAGCCCGCTGCACGTGTTCCAAGCCCACCAGTCGGGGCGCCCTTCCGAGAACTGCGGACGGCCGGCTGCCACGTGGTGCGCGATCAACCACCGGAAATTGGTACTTGGCCGAGCCACCCGGGACAAAGCAGTTCTATGAAGCCCTCTGACGTCGGCACTGAAAGCTGGGCGGTACCGAGAACTGCGGATGACCGGCGGCCACGTGGCGCGCGATCAACTCAGGAAATTGGTACTTGGCCGCGCCACCCGAGACGGAGCACAGTTCTACGAAGCCCTCGGTCGTCGACTCCGGAGCCTTTGTGTGTATGGGCTCGAATGTGTGTGCCTTTGTGTGTGTGAGCCATAGGGCGGGGCGGCGGCGAGTTTACAATGCTTGGACGAACCTTCCCGACCATTCCTGCTCCGACACACCCCATCCTTCAAGTCGGCACACCTCATCCTCCAAGCCGGCACACCTCACCCTCCAAGTCGGCACACCCCATCGTCCAAAAAGGCGGGTCATCTTGAATGACGTCGAACTATGACGTCGAGCAAGGGCTTATAAGCAGCGTTTGCCTGCTGCTAGGGCGTGCTCGTGTCGTGGTCGTTGTCGGGAGCTGAGTGCTCTGTCATACTAGAAATGTACTAGTGAGCTGTGTGCTCGTAAACTGTTTGCTGTATGTTAGTCTTGCGGGCTCCATATGGGAGTCGCGCTAGTCTGCCAATGTATGTCCTGTTTTAAAATGTAAATCCTGCAATTAAATCCTGCTCTCCTGGTTCCTCCGACGTTCATCCCTACAGCTACGACTGCCAAATCTAATAACTGAATGGCAGCGGAGGGATCCGACTACGGCTCCTAGACCGGCCTACGACTCGGAAACAGCAACGGCAGCTGACGGACGTTGGCACATGGTGACCGACCGGCATCCTGATCAAGTTGGAGGCGACTTGAGATTGACCACCTCTTGCAAGTGACTGGATACGGCGGGGAAGCACTGGTGATATGGTGCTGCTTCAGTGGGCAAGCGTTTGGTTTTGGCTGTAAGATTTACCAGGCTTCAATTTCTCTGTGTTTTTGATTTGATTCGCTGGGGATCTTTTACTTGTATTTTGATTTGCGTGGGTATCGCAACAAGTATTGTGTGACAGCAGAGCCAAAGCTTAAAGTAGCGACCATGGTCCTAATGTGTTTGACGAGAGCTGACCTGTTGTGGTTGTGTGAGGAGGTCGAGGTAAACGTAGATGAGGACTTGAAGGAATCAGAGATTCGTAAAACCATTCTAGAAAGTAACAATGATTTGAAATTCATAGAACAAATGGGCAAACGAATTCTAAGTAAAAGACAGGAACCACTGGTGCGTGAGCGTCGCGAACGTAAGAGTGAGCGTAAGCGTGAAGAACGCGAGACTGAACGGAAGCGTGAGCTTCAAGAACTTACTCTTAAGTGTGAGCGTCACGAACGTGAGAATGAACGCGAACATGAGTATCAGGAACGTAAGCGTGAGCGTGAGCAAAAGTATGAGAGAGAGAAGGCAGCACTGATCAAAGAGATACAGTATTGTGATCAGTTATTGGCACAGAGACAACAGCGGCTTGAGAAATCTGTAGGCTGGACGCAGCAAAAGTGTGAAGAAGTAGATTTCAGATTTTCGTCAAAAGCCGAGGAAAGTAGTAGTACCTGTGAGAGTAGCAGCACGTTCATAGGTGAACTCGAAGTGCTAGCAGCTAACGAAGCCTTAGTGGCAACAGAGGCCGTTACAGGCCAGAGTGAGAGCGACGAGGTGCTGTGCCAACAGAGGACTGTAGAGACAGCTAGGCCAGCTGCGAACAAGTTGGCACAGTTACCGCGCGTGTGCGTCGCATCTCATGGTAGCGAGGTCGTTAGCGAGGTACAGAATACTACGGACTTGACAGACGCGAGCACCCATGTCGAGTCAGATCTGCGTGCAGAAGTGAAGTGCGAACTGGACGATGCAGTTGAGAATAGTTCTCGGGGTGGCGAGCTCCGTAGCTCACGAGAGAACAACTGCGTTGTTCAGGGATCGGTGCGGCTCTCCGCCAGTCTAGATAGCCTAGATAGGGATGATTCAGTTGTTAATCATTCGGACTGTGCGCGTGAGACAGCGATCGATACCGACGGGCTGTGTGCAGATGCACAGCGTGAGCTGGGCAATGTAGTAGAGGGCAGTTCGCAAGAGTGCGAGTTGTCTAACTCGAGTAAAGCCTGCTGCATTGTTCCAGAGTCGGTTGAGCTGTCCGCCAGTCGAGGGAAAGTGAGAGTAGATTTAAATGTAAATCACTCAGACTGTGCGGGTAAGAGACCGATCCGGGCCAACGAAATGTGTACCGGCCAGCACGAGGCGCGAGATGACGGCATGAAAGAGAGTTCGAGGAGAAAGCGCCGCAGAAAGAAGCGCCGAAAAAATCGGAATGCGGTGACTAATGTAGCGCCGCAAAAGACGGCGAGAGACCCAGAAGGGCAGGGCGCTGAGAAGAGACAGGTGCGGCCGTCAGGGACGATGTTGACGCATCAAACACGTTCGAGCCACCGGTCAAAGTGGGACCGAGAAGCTTGTTCTGCACGGACGCGGACAAAGGGCACGGGGCAGTCCAATTCCTCGTCGTTCCGTCGTTCTCTTCGAAGCTCAGCGTGCAGTACAAAGAAGCGCAAGGTGGCAAGACGAGACCAGGTGGGGAGTAGCGACGCGGTCAATCGAGTTCGAGTTGAAAGCGGGGCGCATGGACGCAAATTGGCAGGGGACTGTAACGTCTTGGGGGAGCTGATAGTTAGTCAGCCCTTTTGTTGTTCCTCGGCAGCCAGAGTAGCTTTCAAACCGCGGCCACCTCGGGTCCGACTCAAAGTATGAGTCAGACGAAAGCGTTTGGAAAGGGAGGCCAAGAGCCCTTCCGTAGAAACATGTTGTTTTGTTTGATTTTTTGAGCATCGGAGAATTTTCACGAATTGAGACTGGGATTTCTTTCAATGTGTAAGGTTTGAGCTTTGTTTGTGTTTTCGTTAGAGAAGCTCCGAGATTTGAAAGATGCGTTTTATGTAAACCTGTAGTCTCGCGAGATGTTCATTACTGAGTACATGGGCTTTCTTTTTGTGTGTGTGTGAGTAGCCTGTAGGTCAAGGTTATCGTTGAGAGGCCTATCGTAACGCGCGTGTGTGTTATTTAACCTTCTTTCTTTTTCGGTGTTTTTGATTTTTCTAAGGTTAAGCGCGTAGATTTTCAGTAAGTGCGTGATTTGCACTGAGAAGAGCTCTTAGGTCCATTAGCGCGTGTCCTGTGTGAACGGAAGGAAGCAGAACGTTTATGACTGGGTTGCTCAGGTGTGTCGAAGGCAGCCGTATTCTGACTTCTCTAGTACGCGTGCGAAGAGCTAGTTAGTAGAAGACACATTTGTTCGAAGGTTCCTCTGTGTTGCGTAAGTTACGCAAGTGTGGTTGTCGGTTTAAGGAATGTGTCCTGTGTGGATTAAAGGAACAAATGTGAGTGAGCGTGATAAAAACTTTGTATGATGCAAGCACGTGTTCGGAATAGGGACCTCAAACTTAGCGCGTCTGTGATGACGTACCTGTGGAGTTGGCCAGACGGTTCAGTGGCAGCAGTACATAAGATAAGTACGCCACTGTGATAGGGTAGGAACAGGCTGTTCGCGAAGTTATGCTGCTGAAGTTATGATTGAGTATTGGTGTTTGAAAGGCTTCGGTTTAATTCTGCGTAAACCTTTACTCTTGTGCAGCGCGACGGTCGGGTTTGCTCGAACTCAGGAGGAACGTGAACGCTCGCTTTGGCGGCACGAAATTTTGGGGCAAAATTTGGGATTCCCAGTTGAGTGACTTGCATGGAAATTGTGATAGGAGGCCTGGTGGGTGAGCAGCTAATTCCGGGCGTTTGAACGCTGAGCGGTATTGTGTTGCCGGATCGACTCTTCTGTGCCAGTTGTTGTAAGATGGTTGAAGGCATTCCGAGTACGCAGGGGTTGCAGAGAGCAAAGCCATCGTCTTGCTCGCCAGCCATTCTCTTCCTGCCCAGCGGTTGCCAGCACTGGCCAGGCGAGATTTTCCGGGCCATGGAGGAGCTGTTAAGAATGGCCGTACGGGGTGGCAACGTGCCAGCTTTCAGCCCGCTGCACGTGTTCCAAGCCCACCAGTCGGGGCGCCCTTCCGAGAACTGCGGACGGCCGGCAGCCACGTGGCGCGCGATCAACCACCAGAAATTGGTACTTGCCCGAGCCACCCGGGACAAAGTAGTTCTACGAAGCTCTCTGACGTCGGCACTGAAAGCTGGGCGGTACCGAGAACTGCGGATGACCGACGGCCACGTGGCGCGCGATCAACTCAGGAAATTGGTACTTGGCCGCGCCACCCGAGACGGAGCACAGTTCTACGAAGCCCTCGGTCGTCGACTCCGGAGCCTTTTTGTGTATGGGCTCGAATGTGTGTGCCTTTGTGTGTGTGAGCCATAGGGCGGGGCGGCGGCGAGTTTACAATGCTTGGACGAATCTTCCCGACCATTCCTGCTCCGACACACCCCATCCTACAAGTCGGCACACCTCATTCTCCAAGCCGGCACACCTCATTCTCCAAGTCGGCACACCCCATCCTCCAAAAAGGCGGGTCATCTTGAATGACGTCGAACTATGACGTCGAGCAAGGGCTAATAAGCAGCGTTTGCCGGCTGCTAGGGCGTGCTCGTGTCATGGTCGTTGTCGGGAGCTGAGTGCCCTGTCATACTAGAAATGTACTAGTGAGCTGTGTGCTCGTAAACTGTTTGCTGTATGTTAGTTTTGCGGGCTCCATATGGGAGTCGCGCTAGTCTGCCAAGGTATCTTGCTTAAACTGTTAATATGTAAATAAATCCTGTTCACCGAGTTCCTGTCTACGACCTTCATCTCCTTCAAATGGTGGCAGCGGCGAGATAGTCCGACGACTCCTACATCTGCTCGACAGCAGTAGGACCGTCCGACAACTCTTACAAGGCTGGGCCTGCCACTCCACTCTTCATCGTGCACATTTGTGGGCCATTTATGAAGTGTCGATGCCATTTTCTGACCTTTCCTTCATTGATCACTGTAGGTCCATAAACTGGGCATGACTCCTCATGAATTTGCGAAGCTGACGGCCTATCTGCATGCAAAAATTGCATAAGAGTTTGCACTGCAAAACATGTGGGAGCAATCATTTTCGCGGACAGTGTGTGCGTTACCTGAAACGGGAGACAACCGCTGGACCTTAACTATGACTCCATTACGGTCACGAAAAATTGTGAGATGGCGCTGCAAAAATAAAACCATTCAGACGTGTAAATATTTAATTATAAGCAAACAGTGCCTGCTTTCTGAATAAACCTGGTGCATATTATATATTATATATATATATATCTATATTGTTGCGTGTGGAAAGACACAGACAGAAGAGGCTATATACAGGCTATTTAGACTGGAGCCAGGCAGCCAGGTGGACACACGCTCGCGCCAAGCGCACCGACCAAGCGCACCGACCAACACGCTCGCGCCAAGGCACCGAAGATCAATAGACGAGAAAAAGCTGTAACCGTGCAGGCAGTCAAGGGCGTCGTCTGTATGTGGGAGTGGGTAGACGTCCTTCTTAGTAACGTTGTTCAGATGACGGTAGTCTACACAGAAGCGCCACGTGCCATCCTTCTTCTTAACCAACACCACAGGTGACGCCCAGGGACTCAAAGAAGGCTTAATGATGTTTTTATCGAGCATTTTGTTGACTTCGTTTTGAATTACTCGGCATTCGGTTGCAGAAACTCGATTCGGTTGTCGGTGAATAGGCGTAGCATGGCCAGTAAGAATCCGATGCTTTACCGCGAGCGTCTGGCCTAAAGGGCGATCGTCGATGTCGAAAATATCTCTGTAGGACGATAAAACTTGGCAAAGCTCTTCAGCCTGCGCCGAAGACTGGTCTGTCACAACCATTTTCATTATATTGGGATCGGCACCCGAGGCTGGCGCGAGGGGCCCGCGAAGCTCGCGAGAACCATCGGTCGATAACGCTGTCACGTATTGGTCGCCGAGACAGTCAACGGTGGCAAGGCAAATACTTTGCGGTATAATTTGCTCTGCCAATCCAAAGTTACAGACAGGCATGCGAGTGCGGTTCCCAGTAATATTAAATATACTGTGAGGCACTGTAACGTCATACCTTATTGGAATGTCGGGCAGAGGAGTGACGAGGTACTCGACATCAGGAACTGGTGGGAAAGACAACAGTTCAATGTAGGCCATTGAGTTTGGCTGCAGGCGAAGAAAGCCGGTGGGAAGTAAGCGGCAGTGGGGTGCGTCAGAAGGTTCTGCGAGCATCGGCAACTCAAGGCGAAGGGTACTGGAAGAGCAGTCAATAAGAGCAGAATGTGCGGCGAGAAAATCGAGGCCGAGAATGAGGTCGTGGGGGCAATGAGCAATTAGCCGGTGATGCTTACCCGTGCCGTACACATGGCGATGATAGGCACAGTGCCACCATCCGCAACGCGGACGACGCGTGCCGACGCTGGGGTGAGGAGCTTGTTCAGTCGTCGTCGATAGGCAGCACTCATAATTGAAAGATGTGCTCCTCTATCGATGAATGCCGTGACAGGATAGCGGTCAACGTCAACGTCAAGAAGGATTCGGTTCGTGGATAACGTGAGCAGAGGATTTGAGGGCAGGGTCGACAACGCAGCTTCACCTACAGAAGCTGCAGTGCCTAGTTTTCCGGCTGGATCTGGGAGGCGATAGGCGGCGAAGAGAAGCGACGGAGTAGAGGCGAACGAGACTGATGGCGTCGACGTGAGGGCGAGCGGCTGTACCGAAGGTTCGGAGCAGGAGCATCAGCGGCAGTGGATTCATGGCGGGTGGTATAGGGAACGGAAGGTCCAAAGGTGCGGGAATAAGCGGCGGTGTATGCCCGAGGAGGTGGTGGCCATCGGTTGCGGCAGTGACGAGCGACGTGGCCGATGCGACAGCAGTGTGAGCAGATCGGCCGGTCATCAGGGGTATGCCAATCGGACGGGTTGCGGCGAGATGTGGCGGAAAAGGACTGCCGAGGACGAGGAGGGCCGCTAGAGAACTGGGGAACGCTGGGTTGAGACGTGGAACACACGGAGTTCAGACATGTTCTCAAATTCCTGTCGGACGACGGCCTGGATCATCGCAATGGTGGTTGCTGGCCGATCAGGAGGTGTCGTGGAGAAAGCTGGTGAACAGGTGGCCTCGAGTTCGCGGCGAACAATACGGGTGACGCCGTCACAGGTGGTGGTCTGGCGTGGTCGACCCTCACATGTGGACGTAGCGGCAGTGTTGGATAGCCGCGTGATGTGGTGTGTGATACGGCGGCTCTTTGCTTGTTCAAGGCGATGGCATTCTTTGATGATGGCGTCGATAGTCGTGACGTTGCCGAAAACAAGCAAATTGAAAGCGTCGTCGGCGATACCTTTGAGCACATGCGGCACTTTATCGGCTTCGGAAATAGCATCGTCAGCTTTGCGGCATAGAGCTAAGACGTCGAGGATGTAGGAAACGTACGGCTCCGTAGATGACTGAACACAAGAGGCAAGAGCCCTTCTCGCGGCAGCCTTGCGTAGTTCCCGTAGCTTCTCTTTGAAATTGTCCCAACTGGTTATCTCGTCGTCATGCGTTTGGTGCCGCACGCGTGGGGTGCCGCCGAGATAAAAGATGACATTGGCGAGCATAATCGTTGGGTCCCACCTGTTATTAGCACTGGCGTGTTCATAGAGTTTGATCCAGTCGTCAACATCCTGGCCCTCCAGGCCAGAGAACACACCTGGGTCGCGTTGTGGGGCGACCGTGACGATTGGAGCGGTGGGACAAGCCGAAGCCGTTGCAGAGGTGGGCGCGTCACCGGGAGGCATGGTGACAAGCTCGGTGTGCCGACCACTTCTGAGTTCCGTGTTGAGGACGGGGATCGCTGACCTCCACCAGAATGTTGCGTGTGAAAAGACACAGACAGAAGAGGCTGTTTACAGGCTATTTACACTGGAGCCAGGCAGCCAGGCGGACACTCGCTCGCACCAAGCGCACCGACCAACGTCATCGTCGGTCTCGCGGCGGCTCGTTCCTTGAGCATCGCTTGATGGTATCATAATAATATATATATATATATATAAATATATCATCAGCCAGGTTATTTCCACTGCATGGCATAGGCCGCTCCCATACTTCTCCAACTACCCCGCTCATGTACTAAATGCGGCCATGTTGCTCCTGCAAACTTGTTTATCTCACCTGCTCACCTAACTTTCTGCCACCCCCTGCTACGCTTCCCTTCCCTTGGAATCCAGACCGTAACCCTTAATGACCATCGGTTATCTTCCATGTCCTGCCCATGCCCATTTCTTTTTATTGATTTCAACTAAGATGTCATTAACTCGCGTTCGTTCCCTCACCCAAACTGCTCTTTTCTTATCTCGTATCGTTACACTCATCATTCTTCTTTTCATCGTCTTTCCATATATATATATATATATATATATATATATATATATATATATATATATATATATATTGCGCGCTTTTTTACCGGGAAGCTTAAAAGCCGGGCGGACACTCTATCGCACTGAAAATATCCTATTCTGATATCTGCTAAGGTAACCATTGTTTGAATACCATCGTGGCAATTAATATAATTAAAAAGCCTGGCAATTACGTTTAATTGCATGTCAGGTCCTCAAAACTACTGCGGTTTCTGAGCTTGACTACAAACATCATGCACTTCTTTTTCACTTATGATGAGGTGTCGTAAATTCACCCGAACATCCGCCCGTTCGAACATCCACCCGTTCGTAGCAATTGCTACAAAGCTGAGGCGTCGTTTTTCATTGCTTGGTGCACGATAGCGAGGACTCTGTATTTATTTGCATAATAACACTTTCGCTTTTCTGTGATAAAATTTCAAGTGCGCAAACTTACGCTTGCACGAAACTGTGACCTGAAAACGCC
The DNA here is from genome assembly GCF_023375885.2 of Dermacentor andersoni. Lineage (NCBI taxonomy): Eukaryota > Metazoa > Arthropoda > Arachnida > Ixodida > Ixodidae > Dermacentor > Dermacentor andersoni. The sequence goes on along the minus strand of NC_092822.1, from coordinate 88,691,176 downwards.
ATAACGACCATTACGCTAAAACTAGATTTGCAGGGGCATCCCTGAATTTGAACAAAAATGAAGTGTACGTACTTCACGAAATCCTTGTGCCCAATGATGACTTCCCAGGTGGACTGTTTCTTGCACCATTTGTTTTGCAAGTTAGGAGCTTCCGCGTTGTGTTGATGTCTTCCCTTCCCCGATTCGCAAAAGTGCTTTATCTGTAAATCAAGGAACACTTTTCAAAAATAGAGATGACAAGCGTCGATACGACTATCGTGTCCCGAATGATGACCGTGAATTTATAAGGTTTTCTCTTCATTGACAGAAAAGCAAGTACATTATTGTCTGCTTGGTATGAATAAAAACTTCACAATTGCCATCATGATTAAAGGGACACTAAAGGTTAATATTAAGTCAACGTGGACTGTTGAAATACGATCCCAGAAACCTCAAAACGCTTGCTTCATGCGAAGCAGAGACTTATTTTAAGAGAAAGTGCGTTCTGAAGCATCCGCGTACCTCTAGCGCAGTTAAAATCGCCCGCCCTCCGATTGAGGAGTAGTGACGTCATGGCCTCATAGTGACGCGCCGTTGGTGAGTTAAACGGCGCCCGCAGACGGCGCTGCGGCTTTTCTGCGCAAAACGCAAACGCGCGGCCAGAAACAGAGCCAAGCCAGAGCCGACAGCAGCGCGAAAGCGGAACTATGGTGGCTAGCGGAAGGGAAAGCGCGCGACGATCAGCTGGTCCCTTATTTTATGACGCCAACTTTGACGCTCGTTGCAATGGACGACTCTGACAACGACACATTGGCTCGCGATGCTGCGCTCGACTTCAGCGATCTGAGCACTGATGAAAGTGACCTGTTGCTGAGGGCTCGCGCTGCCGGCGTCATTACGCACTATTACGACGGCAACTGTACGTCGTGGCTGTACATATTCGCACATTTGTACTTTTTCCTTCATGAGAACCAAATGCTGCACTCACCGCCCCGTCTTCGCCCTGCAGTTGGTCTTGCGCTTCGGAGAATGCAGGCAAGACCGACGGAACAGCGCTACGGGCAAGCATTGCTTTGAAAGGCATTCCAAACGAATTCAGTAAGTCGGCGTTGAACTCGTAATCCTCTGGACGAAAGTGCAGCGAGCACACTATGCGATTTTTCGGCTTTTTGCAAAGGCGCTGTGGCAGAGGTACGACACTTAAACACTCCGAACGGAGAGGTTCACTCGTTGGCACAGTGATAAGCAACGTTGGACTCGCCGCTGCTACTGCCCTTGGCCAAGTACCGCGGACCGTTCGAGCATCCCACGACATCACATGAACGTGGCATTCTCTCTGCTTGTTCCAAATGCAAGTTTCGCTAGCCAGCAACACAAGAGCAGTACGACGCGATAACGAAAAAAACTGAAACTGCAATGCGCGCGCGGCGCAGAGTCGAGCGAAAACGAAACCTTTCAACCCCCGATACTACTGAAGGGTAACGTCAAAACGTTGTTTTTTCTTACAATCGAACTGAAGTAGAGAAGTAGCATTTTCTAGCGTCTTATAACCTAATGAAATGATCTTTTCAAAACGAGTAGTTGAATACTTGTGACGTAAATTATGAGGCGTGCCTTCCTAATCGGGCTAGTACCGGAATATCGCGGGGGGGCCTCAAATCGTGTCGTGCATTCACCTCAATTGCTCGGTTACTAAAGCTCTGTTCGCCATTATGTTGACGCCTTAGACGTTATAAAGCATTCCTTTAGCACTTTAACTTGACTCCATAGTAACCTTTACTGTCCCTTTAAGGGTAAACTTAAGCGAATGTTCGAAAGGGGCGGGGGGAGGCTTCTAGCAAGCTATTCGGCTTATTAATGAAATGACGTGTTGAAATGTCTATTTTGGTGATCCCGAAGAGCGTTTGTTGTTTCACTGCATAATTCCCATTGACAACACAGCCCCGACTATCGCATAGGTGGATGTAGATATACGCCGATTCGTCATTTGTGTGATCAATCCTGAGGCGCTAGCGCCGGCTGGTAACAGCCTCCTCTCCTGCAACCACAGCCTTCTCGTGCAGCCACCACAATTGGAGAGGGCGCCGAGAGAAGTTGAGGAGCGCTGTTCTTCCTTTGTGCTTCACCGCGGCGAGCGCACTTCACACACCCCGAAAGTGTGAAGGGGCTGTGCGCGCTTCTGCAATAGTCATGATTAGAAGACAGGGGCTGAATTCACAAAGCTTTTTGTTCGCAAGTGCTGTTTTTCATAGGCTGATTGCCTTCGATAATAACATGCCCTACATCACTATTATTTGGCTTGGGCGCTTTTAGCGTAAGAACATTTTGTGAATACCGGCCCAGATTTAGAGCAACTAAAAATCAATACAGCAAGTTCGGCGAGTTGGTAGGTTAAAAGTTTTACGTATATGTGCAGCGCGTCATATACAGTCATGTCGTTCATTCCTTGTTCTTGGTTCGTGTCGTGCTGGAAATGTACGTTAGAGTGTTCGCAATGAAAATCTTAGTTTTAACGCCTGAAGCAGACATTTGCACGCTATTCTTGATATACGATGGATCGCGATAATGATCGTTCGGCAACTACGGCTTGTTTTCTGTATTGGCTGTGTGTAGCCCATTTACATGCTAAAGAAATTGACGTAGCATTGACTTTGAGCTGCCCAAGGCAGTAACCATATTCTGCGAGCCATCGCTCCACATGGCACACAGGCACACGAGAGGGTACTTTGTCAGTTCGCATGCTGCAGCTAACACGCCTAATATATTCACTGTGACCTTATGTGTAGGAAGTGTTTTACCAACCGAACTTTCCTGCGCGCCATGACGCACCAACTGGAGAAAGCGCAAAAAACGGAAAATATGCCATGAAAGCTGCTAAAGGGTTATAGAGTAGCTATAATCATTCAAACCTCAGCAGTCATGGAGGCATTGCGGACTCAGGGTGTAGACAAGACGTATGCAAAAATACTGAAAGATATATATAGCAGCTCCACAGCCACCGTAGTCCTCCATAAAGAAAGCTACAAAATCCCAATGAAGAAAGGCGTCAGGCAGCGAGATACGATCTCTCCAATGCTATTCACAGCGTGTTTACAGGAGGTCTTCAGAGACCTGGAGGGGGAAGAACTGGGGATAAGAGTTAATGGAGAATACCTTAGTAACTTGAGATACGCTGATGATATTGCCTTGCTTAGAAACTCAGGGGACCAGCTGCAATGCATGCTCACTGACCTGGAGAGGCAAAGCTGAAGGGTGGGTCTAAAAAAATTTGCAGAAAACTAAAGTAATGTTTAACAGTCTCGGAAGAGAACAGCAGTTTACGATAGGTAGTGAGGCACTGGAAGTGGTAAGGGAATACATCTGCTTAAGACAGGTAGTGACTGCGGATCGGGATCATGAGACTGAAATAACCAGAAGAATTGGAATGGGCTGGGTCGCGTTTGGCAGGCATTCTCAGATCATGAACAGCAGGTTGCCATTATCCCTTAAGAGAAAAGTTTATAACAGCTGTGTCTTACCAGTACTCAAGTACGGGGCAGAAACCTGAGGCTTACGAAAAGGGTTCTATTTAAATTGAGGACGACGCAACGAGCTATGGAAAGAAGAATGATAGATGTAACTTTAAGGGATAAGAAAGGAGCTGATTGGGTGAGGGAACAAACGCGAGTTAATGATATCTTATTTGAAATCAGGAAAAAGAAATGGGCATGAGCAGGACACGTAATGAGGAGGCAAGGTAACCGATGGTCATTAAGAGTTACGGAATGGATTCCAAGGGAAGGGAAGCGTAGCAGAGGGCGGTAGAAAGTTAGGTGGGCGGATGAGATGAAGAAGTTTGCAGGGACAACATGGCCAGAATTATTACATGACCGGGGTAGCTGGAGAAGTATGGGAGAGGCCTTTGTCCTGCAGTGGGCGTAACCAGGCTGATGATGATGATGATGATGATCATTGCCTTATGAAACTTAAGGGAAAATATTCCATCAGGACGAAAAGCGTTTACTTGTGTGTGGTTACGAATTGTGGTAAAAGCTACAGCACCAGCAACAAGCGATTGTCATCGTGAAAACGAAAGCTAAACATCGAAGAAGATGAACTGAGCGTTATGGTCGTCTTCATTTGACAGCTTCACGAACTCTAGGATTTTTTAGTTTTCGCGTGGAGGCACTTTTCAACATTTGGCAGAAGATCCGCCCTTTTTGTCTGATTGTGCCTGGGATTTTTACCAATATTATATGGACCTCTGCTGCAACGCAGGAGGGATTTCTCATACAATATGGTGAGGTAGCTGCAGACAGTTCATGAGCTGTTAGCAAAAACTCCGCTCAAGCTCTTTTTGTATATCGCTTTGAGATTACTCTTTGCAAATTTTTTCTCATTTAACCCCGCGTTGCAACGCAAGAGTACCTTCTTACATGCGCTTATTAAAACTGAAGTCACAGGCCTGCGCGGCGCATGCGGAACAGTCGCACCGTAAGGTGGAATGAAGTCTGTGTCGTTTTCACGGCAACTTCGAGAACTGACCGCGCGGCAACGACGGCGAGCTGCGGCTTGTGCTGCTTTCTGCACAGTGGTCTCCTATGCTCGACGTTGTTTTGAATTCCAGTAGGAATTGTATGCCGCCCCCATTTACTAGATGAACCTCAATAGCACCTTCATCGCTTTCTGCTGTTAAGATCACACCAGCCGGCACTCAAAGATTTTCTGCTCAGAAAGCGGCCGGTCGTCGACGCTTGCCAACGTCGTCGCGAAGCGACTCTGTCTGAAAGCCAACAGGCTTCCCAGACAAATCAGTGAGCCTTTGGCTGCAAAAGTCCAAGCTGGTGAGTTTCCTTGCGTTCATCTCAAACCAGACGCGTGCCGTTACGCGAGGTAAAAGATAAGGTTAGCGAGTATGACGGTCTGGTCCCAGTGATTGGTCGCGCTCACACGTTCCTATAGTTGAAGTACATTTTTAACGTCGGTATAATCCTTGCCGGAAAAGGTTCCTGGGCGGCGCGGTTGTGCCAGGATGATGGTGGGCATGGTGGTGACGCATCGGAATCATTCTCGCCTTGATCTGGCATTGCTGATCCAGCCAAGGAGCGCCCGCTGCGTAAATCCGTTGTGAGACCCGTAAAGCCCATAACACCCACAAGATTCTATGAGGAGAAGAGAGGTTTGCAATATATTTACAGGGTATTCACAACGCATCCACCGCCATACAAGATAGAAGAAAGTCCACGCGACATCAGAGAGCGTCCTAGCCTTTTGTACTGCCGCCCACTGCTTCGTATCTAGCCCCGCTTGGTAATAATACATAGTGTAGGCTTAAGGTTCAAGCAAGTTACGCATAAAAATGCAAAGCCACAACAACTGTTTACTAACACGTTAAAGAACAACAAAGCGGCAAGTTAAAATGTACAGTGTAAGCATTCGTAATGATTAGTGGTGCGCAGGAAAATGGAGTGCCAGAATGAATTAGTTGCGGCAAAATGTGGAGTTTAGGTATGCTAGCGGTGGTGTCGAGTATGCCTGGTAAAAACAGCATTACTTATGGTGAAGGGTCGATCGCTAGCTTCTTTTTTGGTTATTAGTTACAGGAGAAGTTGAAATCTTAAATTCTTCCTTGCTTTAAATGAGGAAGTGTTAATGAAATTCATTATTATAGTGAGTCCAATGCAGAAAGCTTTTGTTACACAAGCCGGACAGCTTGTCTTTCAATTCTTAAAAGACTACAAATATTAAAGTCAGTGTAAGCGTTCGAGACCGTAGAGGCATACTCTAACTGTGGCTAAATAGTTGTGAAATAGGCGAGTAGGTAGGCATAAGGAAGGTGCTTTTTTGAGTTTATATTTAAAGGACAGCTTTCGAAAAGCGGAAGTGCATACGTTGCTAATATGAAGATTCCATAAAAGATTAGTAGGAAAGGGTGGCGCATAAATATTTGTAATTAGCCACTTTTTTAGCAATACAGAGTCTAAAGTTTATAATAGTGATGCGTTTTTTACTGACATATGGGAATAAATACACTTTTCGCTACAGTAATCATAATTCTCCAGTATTCGCACTAGTGAGAGATGTCAATGTGACTTCTGTTGGTCATAGTGGCCGCTAGGACAAGCTACGTGATCGACAACACATCTGTGAACAACGTGGGTTGAGTGCATTCACAATATTATTGACATAAAATAAAATGAATAAAGGGCCTTAAGCACTGCCCTGTGGCATTCCATATCTGACCAGAAGACTGTCAGAGTGCTACCATCGCACAGTCACATATTGTTCGCGATCAGTCAGGTTTGCTGCAGCCCAAGATATACATAGTTCAGCAGTAACACTCCTTTTACGCTTTAATAATTATTTATTGTGAGTTACCTCATCAAATGCTTTGCTAAAATATAAAAAAAAACACAGCGCCTTCCACTCTGTGAAGACTGATGACCGACGGAGCTGTCTTTGTGGGCCCATTATTGGAGAACTGCACCTTCGCCGCGGTTCTGCCCGGCATTGAATTATCTTCGGTATCAGCCCACGTATGGGGAGGGCTTAACGCCTGCTTCACCTCCAGCGAGGGTGGGCCCAGCATTGCACTATCTTCATACTGGCATACGTATAAAAAATTGTTGGTCAATGTCCACGGAGGCGATATCCGCCACAACCTAGCCATAAAGAAGTTCACTGCAAAAATACCAGTTTTAACGGTATTATTGAGAACCGAAGCAAATGAAGGTATGACTGAGCAAGTGACGAATAGACCCTCCTGAAATGATGCTGGAAATTTGTCAAACTGGAGTTCCGTTGAAGGAATTTATGATTGCAATTTCAAATAACGTGTTCGATCAAATTATAACACGTAGATGTTAAGAAATGGCCCTGTAGGTGTCTAATAAAATACGATCGCCCTTATGGAACACTGGCGCCACCAGCCTTCCGGTCGTCCGGCAAGTTCACAGGTGAAACCGAAGCTCGAAAGATAAATACTAGAATTACTGCTAGAAAATAGGCGTAACGCCGCAGAAGACTACTTGTGGTCCTGACCACTTACGATATGTATTAATTTTTAGATATAGTAATAAGGAGACCACTTCCTGATGATCAATATTAATAGGTTCACCTCTCAAGCGCTGAACTTTACCGCATTGGTCGTTCAGGAAGCGTTCGCTGAAAAGAAACTGTTGAAAGAAATAATAAAACAATAAAATATGTCATTTTTATCCGTCATCACAATACAATCAGCAGAAATTCGCAACGCCGATTTACCGTTTCACAAAGATAGTACCAGAACATACTGGGACCGTTTTGATATTTTAGTTGACGTTATCTAGAAGTATTTCATTAACTATTCTAGCGTATGCGCAAGCCTGTTGTACACTTCAGCTAGGGCCGCATGTGTTGCATTTTTTTATTCGTTTCGTTTTGCGCTTGTGATTAATGATATCTCAGATATAAAATGATCAGTGTAATAACCGCACATGTTCCTTAAACGACTCCATACAGAAACCATGTCCTGCCATTAACTCAATGGCACACGTTCCTAACTGTTCAATGATAGATGCGTCAGCTGCCCAGGCATAGTCTTTAAACGACAGAGCCGTCGTTTTCTGCTTATGTGCGTTAAAAATAGCAATAGGTAAAAAAAAACGCTGACAATGCTGTGATCTGACATCCCACGCTCAATGAACGTGGAATAATCAATAAGACTGCGCGAAATACACACTAGCTCTAGGACAAAGCTCGAAAAGCTCAGCACTACACTCTAAAAATTTTAACGCCCTTAAGGGTGTAAATGACTTGTCCCATGGGTGACATCCTTTTTGGGTGTATTGCTACACCCCGAGCAAAGGGGTGCAAATTAACACCCCACAATAGAAGGGGTGTTAATATGACGTCACCTCGCCTATTGGTGTAAATCAAACAACACCCTTTCTATATGGGGTGTAACACAGACACCGCCCTTTCAATATGGGTGTAGCATGGACAACACCCTTCCAAAAGGGTGTTATCCTTGCAAGTATTTGAGCGTTCACTACAGCCATGTAGTTAATGGGCAGACTAGCTGTTGTGAATGCTGCCTAGCCTTAGCTATGGTACTACTTTGTTCAGTATGAGCCAGAATCTGTGAGGCGTCGTCATATTGCGCTTCTGGTCCGTCATGTGGTAGCATAACGTGTGACCCTTTCAGGCAAAAAATTTAAGTTTCATGATCACAGCAATGCACACACCCTATGTTTTTCGTAATCTTTCTCTGCAGTGATCGTACACTGCCAGCAGGATGCAGAGCGCAATAACAACGCGCGCTGCACTAAGGACACAGGATCTCCCGCACCTTGGTACACCAGTACTTATCACTCCGTGGAAACAGCACACAGCCAAAAGCATGGTTACATGCCTTTCAGAAATTAAAAACTTTCACTTTTCTTGGTCAAAAATTTTCGCAACACCATCTAATCAGGAGGGAAAGACACCACAGCTCGTTGTTGTAGCTCATATTGAATGCAATAGAGTGCAAGCAATGCGTGGATTGGCGACAGTAACAAGTGCAGTACTATAGAAGCGTACGCTTGCCTGTCAAGCAGTTTTTTGCCGTTTTAAGCACATATTTTATACCTCTATTCATCAAAGTTATCATTTATCTCCACGGGATGCTTCTACTAGTACTTTCACATATATGATTTAAAGGTAGCACTGAAAGCCAAAGCACAAAGTGCGACAAAACGCTTCCACTTAGAATAATGTTTCAGCATTTACGAACAAAACAGCATGTGTAGCTGTGCATGCTGTTCAATATATATTTCCTGAAATATATGTATGCTCCACTTACTGCCAGTGACCTGCTTATACCCAATAATTTAGTTTATTTTTCACTATGTGCTTGCATTGAATATCCCACAGGCATTGTAAGTTAAGCTACCAGAATAACAATCAGCTGGTCTAAGGTTACCTAATTGAACAAAATCATTGTAAAATTTGCGACGAAATGTCAGAAGTATTTATTATTTCATTAAAGAGAAATGGTTACATAATATTGTTCGCACATTTTAAAAGTAAAAAGGAAGAGAAGGAGTAAAACCATACCAATACAAAGACATAAGCACCGAACAATGGCAAAGGCTTGCTCAATTAAGTTTTAAGCAGAACAGCTGTTCTTAAATAACCTCACTACGAACTATCACATGTTTTCCTTCGAAAAGCACTGCATCTTACCATAAAGTACAAAAATAACCGGTCACATAAGTAAGAACAAGTCTGAGTGTGTCTATGTTAACACAAGGATAGAAAGTTGGGCGAGTCGGTACAGTAACATGATCTTGGATTGTAGAGCGAAGTGACACGGACACAGACTAGAAGCAGACAGGATGAGCGCGAACTCTCAACAAGATTTTTATTGAAACAAAGTATATATATATATATATATATATATATATATATATATATATATATATATATATATATATATATATATATATATATATGTGTGTGTGTATATGTAGGTAACTACAAAAAACCCCAGCACAAGAACATGACAAGGTATGAAGACATCAGTTAAACATATCAGGAAGTAAGGAAGTTAAAAAAGGAAACAACAAAAAGACCACTTCAGATTAATACACGTGTTGTGAAGATACTGAAATTCGCATCCTAACAGAGACAAAAATGCATGGCTAACGCAAGTCTCTCCTAATCTTTTAATGTGGAATGCCTCTCTATCTATTTGTTGTGAAAAACTTTGTTTCATATTGTGTGGACATGATTAGTAATGGCAAACTGAAGAGCTGAACAAGCTAGTCATGTCCACACAATATGAAACAGTTTTTCACAACAAATAGATAGGCTAGAGAAGGCTAGTTATCCTGTGCATTTATTATCACTAACCTGCGAAAAGCTTTCAATATGGGTAAAAGGCCAGGCTAAGAAACAAGAAAAACAGAAAAAAAACGTTTGCTGTGGTGCCCTATGTACATAGATTATCCCATGGTTTATGGAACGTGGCCGACACATGTGACGTGAATAAAGATTTCTCGGCCCCGCAGGTTGTCTATCATGTGCCTATGATAAATAGGAAACTTGAACAGGGTGGCTAAACAGAAAAGATGATTGCGGCGTTAGACATGTGTCCCTTTTTGTGCCTTGTAACACTGGTATAGTTTATCAGATTCCTCTCAAGTGCGGGAAGTCTTACATTGTACAGAGCGGCAGGTGCATTAATATTAGACTAAAAAACACATTCACTTTACAACTTTAATGCTTCACATCTAGCGTCACATTGTTTCAATTGCGGTTGTAAACCTTTGTTTGAAGACAAAAATTCTTTCGAGACATAAATGTCAAACCACACGGGAAATAATCGAGGCATTCCACATTAAAAGATTAGGAGAGACTTGCGTTAGCCATGCATCTTTGTCTGTTAGAATGCGAATTTCAGTATCTTCACAACACGTGTGTTATTCTGTAGTGTCTTTTTGTTGTTTCCTTTTTGACTTCCCTACTTCCTGATATGTTTAACTGATGTCTTCATACCTTGTTATGTTCTTATGCTGCGGTTTTTTGCGATCACCTATATATCTATATATATATATATATATATATATATATATATTTATATATATATATATATATATATATATAGATATATACACAGTTAGTTGAGAGTTAGCGCTCGTCCTGCCTGCTTTCAGTCTGTGTCCCTTTGCGCAACAATCCAAGAGCATATGTGAACAAAACATGGCTAGTAATAACTCGTGAGCAGTGCACAAAAGCTGAACATGAAAACTAGTAATAGTAAAGACATATACTTGCATAGACAATATATAATAGTATAGACAATATTTTGCAGCTGAACTGCAAAATATTGCAAATATCACAAAGACAGCATAATAACTGGGCAGGACAGAGCACTGACTGTTAGCTATAGTTGCAATGTGCACCCCAAATCTAGACATAAAAAGTCAAAACTAAACTGCCGAAAATGGTCATCTCTCTAAGAGACCACTGAGGAACAAAAGGTATACTTTTTATAATTCCATCTCATAGATTACTGATCTAATTAAACTTGACACATGACCCCTTGTGTGCAACAAATGCCCTGTTCTCATTACATATGCATGATTACCAGCCTTGGCGAAAGAAATACTTGCACTAATGTTTTGAACACCGGTAAAAATGCTCCTTCTTCTCAACCTTCTGTTGTGACAGCACACTTGTGGGCAGTTGTGAACCCTAGTTGCCTATAGGGCTCAAACACCATGTTTTGGCTGCACAGGTACTGTCTGCCGAAGACCTGGTTCAAGATAGCTTGCATCTCGGAATGTGCAGCCACACTGGTGGCACAGCATTCTTTTTTCAACTTGCCAGTTGATAAAGCCTCAGCAGCTGCAATCACCTGCGATTGCTCGTAAAGGTGCCATAAGGTCAGGCAGCAAACACAGATACCCCGTAGCAAAACTTTCAGAGTGCATTGTGTGAGTCGAGGTGTGTAATTTGTGCTTTAGTTTGGCAACACTGCCACATTTACAACTATTCATTGCAGCTCCTAAATTTCAACATCAACATAAATTAGGACAGTTCCTTCAGTATGGTGGCAGATGCTCAGCTGCAGGCTTTCTAGAACCATGCATTATCTTCAGACAGTGCCAGTACAGCCCGTAGCACATCTTTCAAGTACTCCAGACAAGTACACCGATTACACTGTACACAGAGCATCTGGTATCCATTTACCTATAGAGGCAAGGCAGCCCCTAGAACACGTTTTGTGACAGGCATGCTGGGCACTTTGTCCCCTGAAATGCAAGTGCCATTTGGTACTTCAGTGCCTGTAGTGTCCTTTACATCTAAATGAATATTGAATACACAGTAGTAACATGAAGTCGACAAACAAAAGCCATCAGCCATCAACTGCGTGGCAAATCTGGGTGCAAGCTATTCTCTTATCAAGTATACCTGTAGGCATTGCGACCAATGTGCTCCCAAGATAAATGAGGCATTAGTCATTGCAGTTGTAAGGACATGACAATCCTAGGATGATTATGTTCTTGAGGCTTTTTTCCTCACTTTCCATCTTTTGAAACGTGTTTAGTGTAGTCATGAAAACAAAAATGCTACAACTAGCGTGTGATAAGTTTTGCGTCTTATTTCCTAGCAGCTCATTGAAACGAGCCACGATGACAAATTCAAATGCTGTTACCTCATCAGACATTCAAATTTCATAAACACTAACAAAACCAGATAGGCATTACAGTGAGCATCACTTAAATACATTACACTGGTTTAAAGTTATTGCACCACTTGGTGCCAGGTAAAAATGTTAGAAACATCAAAAATGTTAAGATTCTACGGCCAACCGTGAAAACTAAATAAAACATCATTAAGCTTTCTTAAACGCGTACAGGAGCTTTACAACTGGCCGTCTTGGTGATGGACACGGATATAGATGAGCAGCCATTCCACTGAGATGAGAACGTTGAGGGCTTCGCATGGAAGTCTGCGAGACACTGCAGAGTAGTTCTTGGTCCACATGAAGGAGGTTGCTTGCATACACGTCTGGGCCACCATACTGAATGCATGGTGTCACCGGAACCTTTTTTCCCCCCTGCATTGTGGTAAAAAAGCATGGTTAAGTTTATACGATATTTAATATGTAAAAAAAGAGGTTAGGCATGCAGGCAGGACACGAGAGTAGAGAAGTGAACACGAACACGAAAAAACATGAAAAATTTCATTAAATTGTTTTAATAGATAAAATTTTTATACTATGTGTCATTCATTATGAGGATTCATAACCGCAACATATTTCATATATATAAGCAGGTAGAATTATCAGCTTGGTCAGTTTGCACAAGCTCGTTTGAGGCAAGAAATCGAGTTTCACAAACAAAACCTCAACATTCTTGATTGAAAAAGGAACACCTCAGATGGCATGCAGTCCTGTGAGTAGGAATTGCACATTCAAGAAAAACTAATTAAAACTCACACACCGATCCTGAAAAAGGAATAAGCACCTGCTACTGCAAAAAGCTAATTAATTGATAGGTTTTAGTAGCACAAGGGCATCTTTGGCCAAAGAGCGCGAAGTCTATACTGCAAAAGGTAAACTTAGCGCATCTTTACAAAGCAAATATATAAAGATGACTAATGCCTCTCTGCGCTACAGTTGCTTCGCTCTAGCGTGAAGTCATTTTACTGCATGCACACGTACATACACACACTACACCCAAGTTTAACAGCTGCAGAATTAAAATTGGGCCCAAGGTCGATCGACATCCTCACCAAAAGTCGAGTCCAAACGCTATCAAATAAAAACACCTCATCATTTTGCTAGCAGTTTTGTCATCTTGGGTGTTTCACACACGGCCGTCAGTGAAATATTTCGTCACTTGGATACTGCAAAAAATTCAAGCATTTTCTGGCAGCCAAGCTGAATACACAGTAAATGGAGAACATTAAAGAGCAAATGCAGTTGTCACATTAGATTGATCAAGTACAGCCGAAATGGAAATAAATCAGTGATACTGTGTCTGTTGGCTTTGAATGCAAGAAACGTAAAAACAGGAACTTGCAGCCACGGCACTTTGAATTTCCCGCGTTTGCTACACCTCGCAACAAGTTTGGCATCGTCCGGTACTCGGGGATAGTAATCGCTTAAAATCAAGATGAACGAGCATCGGCATAAATCAACAGGATACTTAACCGGGCAATATTGGCGCATAAAACAACTCACGTAGCGAAGCTACTGTCAATTAGCCGATGACGCATCTGCGGGCGGTGCGGTTTGGGCGAACAATTCAAAAAGGAATGAGAGTTTCACTTGTTTCACGCCTGCTAAGCTAAGACAGAATTGAGTTTCTTACTAAACTATACTGCATATTTACGCTCCGAATAAAACGCTGGAAATTTTGTTACGTCACATTGCATACGTATGAAAGTGAGGAAATTGCTTTTATTGTATTCTGCCAAGACGGCATGCAGCAGCTACCACTCTCATGCAACAAAAGCATGAAAGTGGTACTCGCGGCACGGAAAACAAACATATACAGCGCCAACGTTACGCCCCTGGGAGTTGGAACTAAGCACGATCAAGCCAGTTAGTTTTCTAGCTTTCATAACGCCGTGGAACACGACCAAACATCGAGCGAAACAACTGTCTGCTCTCGAAAATTATTACCGCTTCCATTTATATACCTATCGCTGCCACAAGCAAAAGTCAATGCGCTAGCTGTCCACAAGCGGCAGATTAGACTGACAGCAACATATTACGGTAACGTAAAAGAATCTCCACGCTGACATAGCAGCCGCGGTATGCGCTAAGTGCCACAGTTCTCCTTTGCCGCTCGAAATTCACACCATGATGACGGTCACTGCATCTTTCACATGAAATATTGCACGCTTTGCTCCGGAGCTCATAGGAGGGCGAAACGCATTTGCACGTACCTGAAATCCGCATGCCGGAAACCCGTCGACTCTTTCGAGAACGGGGCACACAGCCATACACTCGTACGGCGGCTTGACTTGGACGTGAGGCACTTCTATCAAATATTTCACATGCGACATGTTTCACACCGATTGCGCGAACACGAGAAAATGCCGCAGGTCGCAATGCGACGTCGTGCACCCGTGCATCTACCGATGAGCTGCGTGCACGGACTTGCAGAAAAACAGACCTATGACAAAACGGCCGGCGCGAAAGGATGGCGGCTCTCGTTGCGGAGACGAAGCGGGACGAAGCAATGAAGCGCGAATGAATGTTGCCAACTGGTGGTTCCGCGCTATGCCGGCGGTGGTGGCTTTAGTGGCGTGTGTTGCGCCTGTCTAATTTTTAATTTCTTTTCCCCAAACAGTATAGCTAAGATCAGTTCCCTGTTTGAATTTTTAGCTGTGTCGTTTGGCATTATCTTTTTGCCTTTTTATGCTATTAGGCGGCCAATTATGGCCTCCCAGTTTCGCGCGCGTCAGCTTCGCGCGCAAATCTCGGAGGCCATAAGACAACTAGTAAGGAAATGTCGTTCTTGTCGTTGTTAACGTTTCATAATCGTTTCTTCAACTGAGATAGAGAGGTAGTGTCCCTTTTCCCGGGGTTGGGATGGGGCGATCAAGACGGCATCGCTCAGCGGGGGGCGGGGGAGTAGGTTGGTGTTGGTTGTTATCGCGAAATTCGCGAACCCTGCGATTTTTTTTTATAACGTAAGCATTTCTAACTTACCCAACAAGAAAAACCATCCGTCCGTCAGTCCGTACCGCACGATATCTTTCAAAATAGAACCCGCTGCAGCGAGTGAATTCACCTTCGTGCTAGCTCTCGCTTCAACGCGACCGATGCGACGAGAACACTGCGCTCACGAAGCTTTCAGCTCATGCCGCACTATGCGCTTTTCACAGATCACTTTCAAGATAGGTGTACGCGCGCCTGTTTTCAAAGCGAAGTAAACGGTGAGAACACAGCGCGTGAAGTTTTCAGCAGTGGGGCCACTCTGTCCACAATGCTGTTCGCTTTCAAGATACGGTTCGCGCTTCCGTGTTACAAGCAGGCGCCGCCGGAGAACGGTTGATAATGGTTCGACGCGGATGAGAAGTGCTAAAGAGTGATAACGGCTCAAAACGAACGGAACGTCACCAGCGCACCTGGCCCCGCCACCTGCAGTTCTTTGCTTCCACCATTCACTTGGCGCCGCCGACCTCAGCAGCTCGTGTCGCCGCAGCGCTGTCGCTTATAGTCGTGGGATCAAGTCTCATAACATTGATAACGACATGGACTGCGTGTGGATGAGGAAGAGTCACAATGCTTACGCATACTTAGACAAATTCGAGAGGAGTTCCTGTGTGATTTTTTTACCGGAAATGTGCAGTCAGCGGTGACCCAGAGTTGACAATGCATGTAAGAGGGGTGCCAAGCGTTTTTTTTTTTTTTTTTTTTGCGAGAGTCTTGCCCAGCTCCCAAAGATCTGCTCAAACTAAGACTTGGTGATGGCTGTACGTTTTATTTTTTTTGCTGTCGCATGCCCTCGAACCGCCACGAATCCTACAGTGTAATGACATTAGAGCAGTATTCACGTCCAAAGGGAAATGCAGCCGGTAATTCGGCTGCCGAAGGTTTGCGGCCAGGCGGCAGCTGCCCTGCCCTCCCCCGTTTCCGTTGACAAGTTAGGGGGAGGGGTCTAGAGCAATCTTACACCCTCCTCCCCACAGTGGCGTAGGCAGAACATTTTTGCGTGTGAGGTGGGGGAGGGGGTCCCAATTGACCGTGGAGGAGGAAGGAGCGGGGCCATTGCCATAGTAGCAAACAATTTACTGTTAGTGGGCGTTACAAGTGCCCGGCGTGCCCCACTTGGCTACGCCGGACGCACACAAGTACTTTCTGCGCCAAAGTTTATCTGAAACAGCCCATTTTCACTTGAACTGCCTTTCTCCACATCGATAAAAAGCGGTTCAGGGCCCTGGTAATATGTCCTGCTACTCCACCACTTCTTGTTAATCTGCCTTTGCCAACAAAAGTATACGACTGTGGGAAAGCGCCTCCATTGGCGATTTCAGTACGTACCTGCGTTTCAGTAATCATAGTGATGTCAGGATTAGGTTGCCATATTCTCATTTCCAATTCCTCAGTTTTGTTTTTAACGCTGCGGGTATTTAAATTCATTACGTGAGCATCCTTCCCACTGAACACTTTAACACACTTATGGGTGTTAAAGAGGTTGTTTTTGCATTTACACCCTTTTAGCACTCATTCTGCACTAACACTCTATCGTAAGGATGTGTACCACACACGAGGTACGAATTTGCTAGAATAAGGGCGTTAAATCGACAATGGAAGGGTGTGGAATGCAATGATGCATAAATTGGAGTACAAGAATGCGTATACGTCCGCGCATTGTACAGTGTGTTTACGTTTCCCACGAACAGTATCAGAATGAAATTGCCTTCCCCAAAGCATTTTCTGTCCCGAGATTTCTCGAGGAAACTAGATCATTTTCTTTTCCACCCGTAGTCGTTCTATTCAACTGATGGCATTGTTGCACGTGTACATTTTTTTGGTGTGTGTAATCACTGTCCTGCTTGGATTTCGTTATTTTGTACTGTAGCTGCTCCTGCATGGGAATGCTTTGTTGCAGCATTCTCTAAACAAATGTGTTGCATTTTTAATGCGAAAACATTATACTGCTACATTGCAGAACTCACACATTGAGATGTATGGACAATATTTACAAGAGAGGCAACGATGTATAAACAAGATGGCTGTCGACACCGATTCCCCCTCTATACGTCAAATCGTCGTCTTCTGACTGGCGCAACTCTTGGTTGCGCCGCAACATAACCCTCGCCTACAAAAGCACCGTCTCGGCATTAACTACATGGGAGGCGAACTCGCGGCAAAGTTACGACTTCAGCCAGGACACATGCACAATGCCCGTGGGGACAAGCGAGTCCAGCGGAGCGATCTAGTAGCTGAAATCGACAAGCTGACGCAATATCGTGTAGGGGCCTGTGTAGCGCGGCAGCAGCTTTTCAGACGAGCCGACGGAGCGACATCGTGTCGATGCAAGGACAACGGATCCAGGAGGAAATCAAGCGTCCCGATGTCGGCTGTCGTACAGAATCTTCTACACGGCCTGAGACTCAGGGAGCCGGGAGCCGGCAATCCGGCGTGCCACGCGAGCCCAGGTGAAGATGTCTTGAGCACATGCAGTGGGAGTGTTCGTCGAAGAAGGAAGCAATGTGTCAAAGGGCAAAGGGTGGCGGCGAAACAGAAGGTAAAAGGGTGAAAACCACCGGTCTCGTGACTGCATGAATTATACACGAAGGTCACGAAACGTAACGTTTTGTTCTAACCACTGTGGTCGTCAGAAACGTGCGTAGACAGCATTTCTGCCGATGTGCTATTGAGCCGCTCCGTCAGTCCGTTTGTCTGCGGGTGGTAGGCGTTGGAAAGCTTGTGCTCGGCAGAATAGGAGCGAAGTAGGCCTTGGACTGCTCGGGACAAGAAGGTGCGGCCGAGTTCAGTGAGGGGCTGTCGAGGTGCTGCGCGATGGAGGATGATGTCATGCAAAAGGAAATCTGCCACCTCAGATGCACAGTTTGTGTGCAAAGCTCCCGTGATCGCATACCGGGTCGCGTAATCAGTCGCAATAACGACCCACTTTTTGCCAGACTTCGACGTCGTGACAGGGCCAAGAATATCGAGACCGGCGCGAAAGAACGGTTCTGCGGGCAGGTCGATGGGGCGAAGGCACCCAACGGGCAGCACAGCAGGTTTTCGGTGGCGCTGACAGAGCGCACAGACTACAGCGTAGCGGTGTCCAAAGCAGTAAAGGCCTGGCGAGTTCAAGCGGTGCCGTACATTGGTTTAAGTACGCGAAACGCCGAGGTGGCCTGAAGTAGGGGTCCCATGCAACTGCTCAAATAGTGATCTGCGTAGTTCGCGGGGTACATCGTACAATGAGCGAATATTCTGGTTCTTCTGGGCGTAAGCTGCGACGGTAGAAAATGTCGTCGGGGAGCACGAACATGTGCACTGGGGGCTCCGAATGTACAGAATTGAGACGATCAACGAGAACACGCGAGCAGTCATCACGCCCTTGTTCAGCGCGGGAATCGTGCAGATCAGATATGGCGAGGACACAAGAGTCGGTGTCATGCGCATCTTATTCAGGGCGGTCGACTGGATGGCGGTAGAGGTAGTCCGCGTCCTTGTGCAAATGACCCGACTTGCATAAAACAGCAAATTAATATTCTTGGAGCCGTAACGCCATTCTACCCTGTCGTCCAGTGAGGCGTTTAGGTGAGGAGGGCCAGTACAAAGCGCGGTGATTGGTAACCACTGAAAATGTGCGACCGTACAAGAAGAGGCAAATTTGGCAACCGCCAAACTAACGCCAGGCGCGCTCATTCGGTAACTGAAAATTACAACTCGGCGGGTGACAGGAGACGGCTGCCGTATGCAATTACACACTCTGCGCCATGCTGCCATTGTATAAATACAGCCACAATTTCGTGGTCATTGGCAGCGGAATTAGGTTCAATAGCGGCAGATAGATCATACTGAGCTAGCAATGACAGAGCCTTGAGCAAGCGTACGAGGGCGGGGAAGGCGTTGCCTCAAGCAAGGCCCCATGTGAAAGCAACGTCCTTCTTAATTAAGCCGGTGAGTGGGCGAGCGATTTCGGCAAAATTCTTGAGAAAACAACGAAAACACTAGCCTAGCGCAACAAAGCTTCTTACCTTCTGTGTTGGAAGACGGAGCAGGAACATTCTGGACAGCGCAAATCTTATCAGGGTTGTGTTGAACGCCAGAGACACTGACGAGATGGCCAGGAACGGTAACTTGACCACGTCCAACGCGGAACTTGGATAAATTAAATTTCAGGCCAGCGCGTCGGAAAACAGTAAGAATAGCCGGTAGACGCATTAGGTGACTTCGGAGAGTTGGTGAAAAGACTATGAAACCATCTAGAAAACACAGACATGTGGGCCATGTATAGCCATGATGTGAGGAGTTCATTCATTTTTAGAAGGTATCAGGGAAATTACGAAGGCCTAACAGCCTAACCTTGCATTAGTAGGGGCCTTGAAGTGTTCCGAAGGCACTTTACTCACGACCCATCTCATCTGCCGAGATTTGCCAATAGTCAGATTGGAGGTCTATCGATAAAAAGTACTTGGCTCCGTGCAAGAAGTCCAAGGCGCCATCAATACGCAGCAAGGGCGAGACATCCTTGCGTGTGATTATGTTGAGGTGTCTGTAATCCACCCAAAAGCGCGAACTTCATTCCATCTTGACGATGACCACAAGGGACGCCCACGGACTGCAAGAATACCCTATAACACCATTACGCAATATCTTATCGACTTCTCATTGTATCACCTGTCGTTCAGCACGCGAAACACGGTACGGCCGGCGGCGCATTGGATTGGCGTCTGTGGTGTACATACTATAGATGACCACCGATGTCTGGGCAGACCTGGTAAAAAATGTCGTAGTAAGTTTCCAAGAGAGGGTGGAGGTCAACAGCATGCGCAATCATTTGCTATGTTTGTCTGTGGCAGTCGGTGAATCAGAGGTTCCTGTAGAGGGCGACAGAATATCGGCGTCAAGAGCCGATATCTAGCAGTCATTCACAGACAAGATGTCAGCTGGAGACGTGCCTCTGAGAAGAGTTTGAGTCGGGCAGTTAAAGTTAAGGAGAGGGAGCAAAGTGTGATTGCCTATAACAGTGAGCACAGTGTGGAGAACGATGAAATTTCTTTCAAGCAGAATGTCAGCGGTGGGGCATAGTGCATAGACGCCGTCAGGAACAGATGGGAACGACAATAAGGCGACGTAGCTAGTGGCTTGAGGCGACAGGGTGATGCCTTTGAGAGAGCATAACCGTTGTTGTCTGACTGGTAGATGTAGCAGCCATGGAGCTGTTCAAGTTGAATACGCTAGACACGCAGTCAAAAAGAGGGCTGAATGGTACGACAAAAGGTCGACAAGCAAAACAGTTGCTGGTGCCAGCGATGCCAATGCGAGCGCTGTACACACCAAGCACAGTAGGCGTTCCTCCGTCGGCAACGCGGAGGAAGCGTGAAGCAAAAGGTTTGAGAACATTGTTAAGGCGTCGGCCAAATGGACAGTCATCACAAATACTTGCGCACCAGTGTCAGTGAGTGCTGGGACACTCACGCCATCGACTATAATATCCATCAAGTTCTGTTTGGTCGGCAAAGTAATCAGAGGTTTTAGCGGTCGAATCGTCAATGCAGCGTCACCTCAGGGAGTTGCATCGCTTAGTTTTGAGGAGACGTGTGTTGGGGCGGCATCACACACTGTGGACGACGAGCCTGTAGCGACAGGGACGATGGTCGACAAGCTGGTGGCTAACAGGACTGGTGGGGTCTTAATGACGACAAGGGACTCTTCCTAGGATAACGAGCGTCTTTGTGTGTTTATTTCGGTACCAGTGAAGGTTGGTCACGACGCTCACTCTGTTCGGGGCGACAACAAGTGAATGGCGGTGACAAAGGGGAGGACACAGTATGGTTGTTACAATGGCAAGCGACGTGGCGAATACGCCGGCAGGCAAAACAGATTGGCCGATCATCTGTTGTTCACCACTCGACTGGGTTTCGGTAGCTTGCGGGATACCACGGACCAGTTGAAGAGTCTGCAGCTTGGGACAACTGTGGAGCAGCAACCGTACATACAGAATGAGCTCCAAGGTTAGCATGTTTATCGCGGACTATTGAATGCACAAATGATGTTGCAGGCAAGTTGGTCGCTGCACTCCTAGCATGTAGTCACAAGTGGTTGTTGCAGCTGTGTTCGGCAAACGTGCGAAGTGCGTTGCAATGTGGCAGCTCTTGGCCTGCTCAAAGCGTTGACGCGACTTTAGGATGTTCTGTACTGTTTCACAATTTTTGTACATCAGCAGGTTGAAAGCATCGTCAGCGATCCCTTTCAGCACATGCCGAACCTTGTCTGACTCAACCATATTACTGTCGGCCTCACGGCGCAGAGCCAGGACGTCTTGAATGTAGCAGACGTACTATTCTGTAAACCTTTGGGTGTGGGTCACTAGTTCTTTTCTAGCGGTGCTCTTCCGCCAGAAAGGATGGCCGAAAAAGACCCTCAGTTTGTTTGCACGTGACCTAGTCGTTGAGCTCTTCCTCGTGGTGGCCATAGCACACATTCGCCGTTCCTTGTAGGTAGAATACCAAGTTAGTCAACATAATCTTCGGATCTCATTTGTTGTGGACACTTACACGCTCATAGGTTGCGGTCCAGTCTTCCACGTAGAGGTAGTCGGTGCCGCAGGACGTTCCTGGATGCCGCGGCTAAGCCAGCACAACCGTCTGGTTAGTAGGCGTTGATGTGGGCGGCACCATATCGGGTCCTGTTTCGTCCGTCATGTTGTCCGGATTGAGGTGACGACCACTGTGGAGCTCCGTTGTTGTTCCTGGTGGGTTCCCCGTACCTCCACTAATTTGTTATTTTGTAGAAGTCACATATTAGGATGTATTTACAACAATTACTAGATAGACAATGATGCATAGACAAGATAAATCTCGAGACCGATTCCACCTCTACACGTCAAATTATCTGCGTCTGACTGGCGCCATTCTTGGTTGCGCCTTCACACAATGTCCCATCCGGCGGAAAGACCAGCGTACTCCAGAACAAGTGGTACCAAAAATCGAGGTGACGTCGTCACCACCTAGTATGGCATCAGAAGTTATAAAGAATGTAGTATATAGAATAGCAAAGTTCATTTTTAGAAATTATGGGTAATTAATGTGAATTAAAATGAATTTAGGGTGAGAAAATTGGGTTAAGGTTTTTGCAAATTATAGCAATGTGGATTGAGGTGAAATTATGTTGTTACAAACTAGAGCAGGGGGGATTACAGCAGATCAAGGTAGGATTGTGAACGATGCGTGACACTGCAGAATGTCACGTATTACGGTCACGTGATAATTGGTAGTGTGCATCCGTGATCTCATTAAGCTTTCGCTTTCTTAAGTGACTGCCATTTTTTCTGCGATTCTGATGTTGGTGGCATCACTTTCGCTGCAAAATATAATGTTACAGAGCGATAAGAGAAAGGGAAGGAAGAAGATTGCGAGACGCTGGCTGCTGCTCGATGTTGTTGGTCAGACATTTTACCTACACTGACCCTACTTGCGTATATATTCTAAATACATAATTTTATACTCCCAACATTCCCGTAACATATTGGTGGGAGGTGCGGATTACCAGGGCTGGAAACGGAGCTTCGCAGTGGATGTCGCATCTCCGTCCTCACCATGAATGACTGTGAGCACGCGGGATCAATGTCATTGCCGCCTCGAGCGTCACCGTCGCCAGCTACGTTGCTGTACATTTCGATTGTGGTTTCTGCGGGACCAATGGAGCCGACGTCGAGGAGTGGGTGGCGATGCACTAGCCCGTGAGCGTAATCAACAGATGGGACCCTACGCTTATGTTAGCCAACTTGTTGTTCTACCTACGAGGCACGGCAAAGGCATGGTACGTAAACCACGAAGAGGAGCTTACCAGTTGGGACGAATGCAAAAAGAAGTTGAAAGAGTTATTTAGCAAACCAGCCAGCCGTAAAATCGCCGCAGAGCAGGAACCAGCCTCCCGTGCCCAATCCACAACGGAGTCCTATGTGTTGTACATCCAGGACATGCTGGCGCTTTGTCGTAAAGCCGATCGCGACATGATCGAAGCTTAGAAGGTCGGGCACGTACTGAAAGGCATTGCTGAAGATGCCTTTATCCTGCTCATGTGCAAAAGCTGCTGGACAGTTAATGCTGTCATCAAATACTGCTGAAAATTCGAGCAGACGAAAAGCCGACGCGTCTTGCAACGAGTCTACAGACTTCCTAATCTAATGCAGCCGCGACGTCGACGTGTGCAGATAAACCCGAACATCAGCATGCGTCGCCGTCAGAGGACGTGGTGCAAAGCGTTTGACGTGAAGTGGGTTCGATGGCACTCGCAGCTTTCTGTTCGCGTAGCCGTGATGCAACCCTTTCTTCCGTTCCCTTCGTACAAGCTATCTTTCGCCAGGAACTTGAAAACATTGGTTCACATTCTGTCTGTGCTGTCGCAATCAGCACATCCAAATAACACCCTTCTACTATTTTCGCTCCACCCCGACGATTCTCTCCGCCTTATCGCAACCAGACTGAGTGGAGAAAGGCGGAGGAACAGCGAATATGTTTCACTTGTCGCCACATTGGTCATGTCGCCCGATAGTGTCGCAAATCCTGGCCCTGAACATATCGCACGCCGACCAACCTGAGCCGTTTCGATGGAAATTCCCGCAATTTTTCGCCGAGCGCTCAGTCTAACAGCGTCGACAACTCTGCTAGGAACACATGGCACACTCGCTCACCATCGCCGAGCGCACACCAGTCCCCTTCACCAACACGTCGCCCACCTTCCCGTTCGCTGCAGCCAAGTCGCCTTTCGTCCGCTGTGGCTTGTCCACACCCTTTTGGAAAACTAAGAAATGCAGGCCGTGGAGGTGGTGCTGCATTGCCTACTATTGCAGCACATCCTCTGTCTGTGTCCACAGGGAGAAGTCGGCGTATCTGTCCAAGCACTCGCCGACCCTCGAGCCAGCGTATCTGTGATAAGTGCCAGCCTTCGTAAATGTTTAAAGCGTTCGTCACGCCAGCAGGCCACCCTACTTCTGTTCTCTTTGCTGTGATCCATAACTGCCCTCACGACATTATCCTTAAATTGGACTTTCTATCCAATCATTCTGCACTCATCGACTGCGAAACCGGCGTTCTTTAGCTAAAACTGCCTCAACTCGCCGATGCTTCGAGCACCGCCCCACCGCTCATGTACCGGCTTCACGATGCGTGTCTGTCACCCGAGGCAGTTGCGTCATTCTGACCGCCCAGTCATAGGTTCGTGACGGTGAATATGTGCTTCGCCCCATCGTCGACGTGCGTTTTAACCGGAACGTTGCTGTTCCACCTACGCTGGTCAAGGTTACTAATAACGACGTTGTTCTTCGGGTCTGAATTTCAGCCTGTGCCCTAAAGTGCATGCAGCCGGCATGTTCTAGGCCAGCGTTTCAAGTAGTTCCGAATTTGACATTGAGAGTCTGAATGCTGAAAGTGGTTTATTAGGGCCAATTGCAGCTCTCAGCTCTGTTTCCTTAACGGATGACCTTGCGAAAATGATCGCACCTGACCTCACCTCTGCCCATATCACGGACATACGTCTCCTGTTCGAATCGCAGTGACATCTTTGATTTCAGCGACAGGAATTTAGGCCAAACATCTGTTGTTCACTACCATATAAAAAACTAGAGACACGAATCCTATTCGTCGGTGTTCCTATCCTGTATCGCACGCTGAACGTCGAGTCATGCAAAGAGAAGTGGACAAAATGCTTCCAAAAGGGGTCACCGAACCATTAGCCAGCCCTAGGGCTTCGCCTGGCGTCCTTGTGAAAAATAAAAAAATTGGTACTTGGCGTTATTGCGACGATTATCGCCACTTAAGTAAGATAACGCTGAAAGACGTCTACCCACTACTATCCATCGATGGCGCCATGGACTGCTTGCACGGAGCTGAATACTTCTCGTCCATAGATCTGCGATCCGGCTAATGGCAGAGTTCAGTTGATAAAATGGAACGCGAGAACCCGGCCTTGAACACACGGCATGGTTTGTATAAGTTCAAAGTTCTTTCGCCTATGCAATGTTTCTGCGACATCTGAGCGTATGATGCACTCTTTTCAGCAAGGCTACAAACCGACCACCTTTCCTTGTTACCTTGACGACGTTATTCTCTTTCTCTCACGTTCGGCAGAACCTTAGACAACCGACTGTCATTCTTGCGGTCTTCCGAAAAGTTGGCCTCCAACAGAACTCCACGAAATGTCAGTTCGTACACCACCAGATTACCGTGTTGGGAGAGCTCGTTGACGCATCCGGTGCACAACACGATCCGCAAAATGTTCGCACCATTCGTAATGGCCCTGTGCTACGTTTTGCTTCTGACGTGCGCTGCTTCGTCGGCCTGGGTTCGTGCTTTCGCCGCTTCGTCAAAAGCTTCTCAGACATTGCTCGGCCTTTGACAGATCTTCTAAAGAAGAACACGCTATTCTCATGGGGCCAGGAGCAGAAATACGCGTTCGACGCTCTCATCGGGTTTCTGACCGCCCCTCCCATACTTTTCCAGTTTGATCCGTCTGCACCGGAAGTCCACACTGACGCAAGCGGCCATGGCATTGGTGCGGTTCTCGCCCAACAAAAGAATGGTACCGAGTGCGTGATAGCATACGCCAGCCGCCTGCTGTCACTTGCTGAGAGAAGTTGCTCCACCCCCGAGCGGGAGTGGTTGGCTTTAGTTTATGCTGTCGCCAAGTTCCGGCCACAATTGTGCGGCCGCAAGATTTCGGTCGTTAGACACCACCACGCACTCTGCTGGCTGTCTTCCCTCCGGAACCCGACAGGACGGCTTGGTAGCTGGGCATTGCGGCTCCAGGAAATTTCAATTATTGACATTGCCAAGTCTGCACGCTTCCACAAGAACGCTGACTGCCTCTCTTGCCACCCCGTAGTTTCTCTTGACCCTGCTGCCCATGATACGGTGACCTGGCTTTTACTAAAATGACCGACATGCGCGCTGAACAACAGCGCACGAATCCTTACAGTCCAACATCGCCGGAGTGCAATCTGGCAGCACCGACCGCACTTGCCGCATGTTCGTGCTGCACGACGGCATCTTCTACCACAGCAATATCAACCCTAACGGGCCTGAGGTGGTCCTTGTTCTTCGTCATCTGCAATCCGTCGCTCTCGAACAACTTCACCATGCACCGATGGTGGGACAGCTTGAAGTTTTGCATACATACGACCGCGTACAACGCTGTTTCTTCTGGCCGGGTCTCTACCGCTCTTTGCGTCGTTATGTCGTAACTTGCAAATTGCGTCAGCGCCAGAAGAGACCTTCGCTCCGCCCTGTCGGACGACTCCACCCAAATAAAGTTCTATCTTTTTTTTTATTCACATACCCTAAAGGCCCTTTACAGGCATTACATAGGGGATTAAAATACAATAAAGTGATCATATTGCATAACACAGCGAACAATTAGAAAAGCATAAACAAACACACGCTCAGGAAAACAGGGAACATATCTGTATAAAAACAAGTGTTTGGGAACACGCACACATGTGGACCACAACTCTCAAGACACTATAAAAAAATACACTTCTCATAATAATCTGTTTAGATTAGATTATGGGGTTTTACGTGCCAAAACCACTTTCTGATTATGAGGCACGCCGTAGTGGAGGACTCCGGAAATTTCGACCACCTGGGGTTCTTTAACGTGCACCTAAATCTAAGTACACGGGTGTTTTCGCATTTCGCCCCCATCGAAATGCGGCCGCCATGGCCGGGATTCGATCCCGCGACCTCGTGCTCAGCAGCCTAACACCATAGCCACTGAGCAACCACGGCGGGTAATAATCTATTTAAGGACCAGCACAGAGTAAGCACTTCAGTTTGTTCACAAATGCGTCGTAATTATTTTCAGAAACGATTTCTGCAGGTAGTTTATTCCAATGATAAATGGCAAGGAACAATGTTGAATGACGCATAAGTTTGGTGTGAGCTATCTTGGGTTGGACTTTGAGGCAGTGGTCTAATCGGGGGAAAATGCGATGTGCTGGTTTGATATGAGATTCTGTGAACGTTGAAGGATTGTGATAGAGCTTGTGAAAGTGACATAGCAGGGTGGGAAGTCTTCGCTTTTCAAGTGAGCTTAAATTTAGACATGATTTAATATCTGTGATGCTGGAGTAGCGAGCGTATTGACGCGTGTACTTATCTTTATCGGGCGACCACGTTTTACCGCCTAACAAATGTAATCGCACAGCGCGGGACGCGCCTGCATGTATCCGAAGTTTCTGGAAAGTTATCGATACTTCTACCCGGCTATCTGTTGTCGCCGAACGTTGTGTTATCTGATTTCATCGTGTGACGCGAATGGTGCAGAACTTTGTGGAAGGTACGCGGGTCCGAACGATTAGCCTGGAACATTCGATGACTGCTGTATAAAAGCCGACGCGCTTGACTCGCTGATCAGATTTCCGACGATCGCCGACCCTGTTCGCCGCTATCGTTGTGCTATAAGTGTAGCCTGTTTTTGTGGGCACAGGTTCGCTCAATAAAAGTTAGTTTTTTGCCTTTCACAGTATCGCTACTGTGTTCTTAACGTCACCACCACGTGACATCTGGTGGAGGTGCTTTTCTTTCATGTACCGGACGCCCCCGACAAACCGTGATCCAAGCCCGGACCGCAAAGACAGCACCAACGTAGTCCCGGACCATCGACCAAGCCGCCGTCTTCAACAACTGCCCCCGGAGCACGGACTTTTGCCTGAAACCAGGAAGATCACCACCAAGTCCACCCCAATGGCAGCCCCAGCATCTCCCATCGTGCTGCAGCAGCCCAGGGAGCCTCCGACGTTCCGCGGTTCAGCGTTCGAGGACTCGGAAAGCTGGCTTGAGACATACGAGAGGGTCGCTGCTTTTAACAAGTGGAACAGCGACGACAAACTGCGACATGTCTTCTCCGCATTGGAAGACGCTGCCAGGACGTGGTTCGAGAACCAAGAAGCCACCTGGACGACTTGGGAGCTATTCCGAAGCGGCTTCCTGCAGACATTCGCAAGCGTCGTACGCCGAGAACGCGCCCAAGCGCTATTAGAAACCCGGGTGCAACTACCAAATGAGACCACCGCAATTTTTACAGAAGAAATGAGCCGCCTATTCCGCCACGCCGACCCGGAAATGTCCGAGGAAAAGAAAGTCCACCTACTCATGCGAGCTGTAAAGGAGGAACTTTTTGCCGGGATGGTACGAAGCCCACCGAAGACCGTCGACGAGTTTCTTCGCGAGACCACCAGCATCAAGAAGACACTCGAGATGCGAAACCGGCAATTAGACCGCCGCACGAACTCGACAAACTACGCCGGAGTTCAGTCACTGGCCAGCGACGACTTACGCGAGACTATCCGAGCTGTCGTGAGGGAGGAGCTACAAAAGCTGTTCCCACCATCACAGCCTCAAGTGGCTACGATTGCCGACGCCGTGCGTGAGGAACTCCAACAACAACTTGGAGTAGCCCCTGAATCGCCGCAGCCTGAGCCGCAAGCGATCACCTACGCCGCCATCGCACGCCGTCAAGGTCCCCCTCCGCGACCACGCCAGGGCCCTGTCACGCCGCAATTCCGTCGTCCGCCGCCGCCGCCGTCAGCACGACCACCCGTCGCACAGCGCACCTTCGCGAGGAAGACGGACATTTGGCGCGCTTTTGACCACCGCCCGCTCTGCTACCACTGCGGCGAAGCCGGCCATGTGTACCGCCGATGCCCATACCGCGACCTGGGATTGCGAGGCTTCGCCGTCAACGCACAGCGCCCGAGGGAAGGTGAACGCCCTCGTGACATCGCCGACTACCTCGCCGCTACTCAGTGGAGCCCTCGACGACCGTCCCGTTCGCCGTCACCAGGCCGCTACCTGTCGCCGCAGCGCCAACCATACAACGACCCAGCCCGGGGCCGCTCTGCGAGCCCATATCCGGAAAACTAAAAGCAGCAACCGATGGAGGTGCGGTTGCTGTTCGTCGAACTGACGAAGATCCTCCACCGCCGACGAAGACGACGAAGAAACGATCTCGAAGACATAACAACGACGCGCCGCCGTCCCGACGAAGTCAGGAAGGCAAGACTACACCGACGAACGACGACCTGACGACGCGACGTTCCAACTTCAGTTCAGCACGACGCAGCTGTGATCCGACGCCACGACCTAACTGCAACGCTAGACAAAGAACCACCGACCTCGACGTGCTTCTCGACGGCCACGCAGTCACTGCCTTAGTCGACACAGGGGCCGATTACTCGGTAATGAGTGGACACATCGCCACCCAGTTGAAGAAGGTTAAGACTGCATGGGAGGGCCCCCAAATTCGGACCGCTGGAGGACACCTCATTACGCCGACTGGAATCTGCACGGCAAGAATTACCATTCATGACCGGTCTTACCCTGCCACCTTCGTTATCTTGCAACAGTGTTCACGAGACGTCATTCTCGGCATGGACTTCCTGAACCAACACGGCGCAATCATCGACCTGAAGTCGCAGTCAATAACGCTGTCGGAAGATCAAGCGATACCGTCGGAGAGCCCTCGTAGTCACCACGCCTTGAGTTTGCTCGAAGATCAAGTAAGCATCCCGCCTCGCTGGAGCATCGTTATTTCGGTCGGCACCGAAACACCCGCTGACGTAGAAGGCGTCATCGAAGGCGACCAACGTCTACTACTCGACCGTGAAATTTGCGTCGCTAGAGGGATCGCTCGCCTGCACGGAGGAAACACGAAAGTGCTGCTGACAAACTTCAGCCAGGAGTTCAAGCACATCAACAAGGGCACGACGATCGCATTCATCGAGGAAATACAGGAAACCAGCGATGCGTTTGTCCTCTCGGATTCTGTCGTATCTACCCCGACGACCGTAGATCCCGAGCCAGACTTCCACATAAATCCAAGTCTCCCCGTGATTAAGCAGCAACAGCTCAGAAGTCTGCTTCGACGATACAAAGACTGCTTTTCGACGTCATCGAGGATTCGACAAACACCAGTCGCAAAGCATCGCATAATAACCGAAGAGTGCGTTCGACCACTCCGCCAGAGCCCTTACCGAGTTTCGACGCGAGAACGCGAAGCTATAAGACAACAAGTCGATGAAATGCTGTGCGACGACATCATCCAGCCATCGAAAAGCCCGTGGGCGTCTCCAGTTGTTTTAGTGAAGAAAAAGGACGGAACCCTGCGTTTCTGCGTCGATTATCGTCGACTGAACAAAATCACGAAGAAGGACGTATACCCCCTCCCACGGATAGACGACGCATTGAACCGGCTCTGCAATGCTAAATACTTCTCATCGATGGACCTCAAATCTGGCTACTGGCAAATAGAAGTCGACGAAAGGGATCGCGAAAAGACCGCCTTCATCACGCCAGACGGCCTCTACGAGTTCAAGGTTATGCCATTTGGACTGTGCTCGGCGCCTGCAACGTTCCAGCGCGTGATGGACACCGTTTTAGCAGGATTGAAGTGGCAGACGTGTCTTGTTTACTTGGATGACGTCGTTGTCTTCGCCGGAAATTTCTATTAGAAGCCATCAAGTCATCAGGGCTCACTCTGAAGCCGGAAAAGTGCCGCTTCGCTTACGATGACCTTTTGTTCCTAGGCCACGTCATCAGCAAATCAGGAGTACGCTCCGACCCACAGAAGACAGCTGCCATCGCAAAGTTCCCGCAGCCAACCGACAAGAAGGCAGTGCGCAGATTCCTTGGTATGAGTGCCTACTATAGGCGCTTTGTCAAGGACTTTTCACGCATCGCGGAGCCGCTAACGCATCTAACCAAAATAGTAGCGAACCTTTCTTTCGCGTAGGCCTTGACCTGCTGGCCTTTTTTCAACGACGACTAGAGGGAGTAAGTGGATCGCCGTCGCCACTTATTACGCGACACGCAACGCGATCACAAAGGCGTTGATGACCGGTTGCGTAACAGACTTCGTCGATTTTCTCCTCCACGACGTCATTCTCCACCATGCTGCACCTCGATAGTTACTGGCTGCGGCCGCTCGTTCTTGTCTAGAGTTGTCGACGACCTCCGCCACTCTTGTGCCGCTGAGCACAAGCTGTCCACCACCCACCACCCACAAGTGAGCGGTCTTACGGAAGGTCTCAACCGAACACTCAAAGGGCTGCTGTCGATGTCTGTTTACAGCGATCGCCGCTACTGTGAAGCCACGCTGGCCTACGTGACATTCGCCTATAGCTCGTCTCGACATCACACCGCCGGGTATTCACCCACATTGCCGTTTCACACTATCCTCCCGTCAGTGCCATGTGTTGCAACTGAGTAGCTCCTGAGGTCATCGATTGCGCTCACGTGGCGTGTCAAGTCGCCCGATCCCGTTTATTAGTCTCGCAGCATACACAAAGAGAGCATTATGACCAGTGCTATCGCTATGTTAGATTCGCCCCAGCTGCTTGGGTGCTCTTTTTGCCACCATGTCATCGGGTCGGCCTCTGCCAGAAGCTTCATTCTGGCTACACAGGGTCTTATGAAGTCCTACGTCAAGTTAACGACGTTAATGACTAGACTTCGCTGTTACAGTTCGATCCATCCTCACGTATTACGTCTGTGGACACCGTGCAATTTTCGCGGCTGAAGCCGCACCTTCGCTCGCAATTCTTTGTCTACCATGCGCCAAGAGGGCGCTTCAGCACCAGTGGGTCCTGCCACGAAATGATGAAAGAAGAGGAAGGAAGAAGAATATCGCAAGACGCTCGCTGCTGCGTGTTGTTACTGGTTAGCCAATTTAAGTACACTGACTCTGCCTGCATATATATTGTAAATACAGTCTTTCTATGCTCCCAACATCCCCGTAACAATATCATACTGAAAAAGTAGGCACTTTCATCTAAAATTTCATTGGCTATCATTATAAATTCTGCTTGCATTAATATTCATCGTCATGATAAACCTGGTTACACCCACTGCAGGACAAAGGCATCTCCCATACTTCTCCAACTACCCCGGTCATGTACTAATTGTGGTCATGTTGTCCCTGCAAACTTCTTAATCTCATCCGCCCACCTAACCTACTGCCGCCCCCTGCTCCGCTTCCCTTTCCTTGGAATCCTGTCCGTAGCCCTTAATGACCATCAGTTATTCTCCCTCCTCATTACATGTCCTGCCCATGCCCATTTCATTTTGTTGATTTCAACTAAGATGTCAATACCTCGCGTTTGTTCCCTCACTTAATCTGCTCTTTTCTTATCCCTTAACGTTACACCTATCATTCTTCTCTCCATAGCTCGTTACCAAGCATACGGTAATATTACAAAGCAATTAAACGCTTGTAAGACAAACTACAGTAGATGAATGAAAACACGCAAGCATCTTGCGCAATTATGCACGAATGTTGCGGTGTCTTTAATAGTCCAAGGAGAAGTGGCGAAATTACACAAGCTATCTGGATACATTGCTGAACTAAGGACGTGCTCTTAGACGAGCCTCTATCGTACAATAGCATGGATATACCCTTTAGTTCGGGAAGCCACAAAGAAGAGATTTATAGCGGTGAGGTCATGCTGCATGTTCTCAAGCTCCTCCGGAATCTCCACGTGCCCTGCCCAAGTTTTATTGAGAGCTTTACTAAGCTACTGATGCGCTTCCTAAACGTATCCTCAGACAGTTTGTAGGGTTCAGCCTATCAGGAGCTGGCATTGTCAGAACTGTTATTGCTCATCCGCAGCATACGCTCGTACAAACGCAGCTTTTAGTGTCATCATGAATGCTCACGCTTCGCCATCGCTCTACCAAGGCGTGAGCACCTTTATCGAGCGACGATCTCACTGAAACATGACGTTGCAAGGTTACCTCATTTGAACGCAGCGAGTAATCGAATTCCACCAGCAGTAGAGCGCAGATCGTCTGGGTCACGGTCACGATTTGTGTGCTCTACCCACAGTGGTGCGGCGCAGACAGTGTGTCTACAAAAATAAATGTTCGGCACTAAACGTAGTAGGACCTTCCAGCTCACCGCTCTAGCTCTAAATTACAACGAATAGCCGCAAACAGGAGGACATGCCAGCAAGGAAACCTGTCAGAGAAGTTTGGAGGACGCTCAAGCTTTGTCTATATGAGTGCAACGCCGAGAGCGTTCAAAGACCCCTTACTGGTTTTGATGGTTGCCGGCAACTGCAGCTTATGTAACCATAACGTTTAACGGGAAACGCTGGCTGCGAACGCTATGCACGAAGTCGAGCTTTCTGGTAGATATGCGTCCTCATGCGTGGGTCGATCTCCTGTTCTTGTTTCGCACTTTTAGTATTTCTGTCTGGGAAGAGCTAACATGAACTACATAAGCTCTCGCTGTTTTTTTTTTTCATTAGATTTGTTTGCGAATGAAAGACAAGGTATGAGCAACTTTGGTGGTAGAAAAGTGGTTGGGTATGCATGGTTCAGAATTGGGTGCGAAATTCCTTGCGCGAACGAATATGCGGCGTCGGCGATTTCCTGCGGCACGGGCTCCTTTATGCTATTGAGTTAATAGGCGGGTAATGCAAGACATTTTTTTAATAACTCCACTGAGTTCGGCGCAGCACAATGCACGCGGCCGCTCCCTGACCAATGAAAAGCGACGGGAAGTGGCGCGACGACGCTGTGCCGTTGCCTACACAACTCGGCGAGCGGCAGGGTGGGAAGGCGGAAGCTGCCCCATCATCGCATTCGCTGCTCTTGCTGCACGAGATGCACTGTCTTTTTCGCGAGTGCTCGCGGCTCACACTGAGCGAACTAATATTAACAGAATAATCTTAATGGTGCCGTGTCGTAGAAAAGTAGCCGTTGGCGTCCCGCGTCGGAGTCGTGCAGCGTCGGATGTTGTTTCGGCAAACTATATTTTTTAACCACCCATAACCAGGCCCTCCAATTGGCACAAGGAAGTTACTGAAGTAATTGATCTTCTCAAGGTAAAATACCTAGTAAAATAGAAAATACGACTTGAACATATCATACAGACTTGGCAGCTTCGGAAGCTAATTCGAATATGCCAGAAACATAATTATGCGACACGAAAACTCAAGAAACCTCTTTTCCAGCGTTTCTACTATACATATAGACCGCCGTTTGCGGGCGCCTTTGCGTGAACATCCTTGAGCTAGCGGGTCGGCGAGCCTGGTTTCTTGCAACACCTCCAGATGGCGCTCGCTTGCGCCGCGTCGCGGCCCACACAAGAGGCCGCGTTTCTGCCAGAAAGCCCGCCTTTGTGATTACGTTCGCCGCGAGCAATTCACTGTAAACATTGCGTTTACATACGGTCCAGTTTCTTGGAAGCGTGAGAAGCAGTCAAGGATTTTTTAATGCTATCGCGTTCCAGTTTTAAAGGCGAAGCTTAAGCGTCCTCAAAATTTTAAACGTGTGATTGGTTGTGTGCGCGGTGCAGAGAAACATATGGAGCGTGCGTTGTGTAATAACCGCTCCCCTCCTTAAACCAAAGCGTTCGTACGCATAGGAAGATGGACCACAGAGGCTGAAGCGAGCAGTTGCAACGTGCCCGTTATCGGCATTCGGTAGTACTGCAATAATGTAAATTTTCAGGCAGGTGGCTGCTTATTTGATATTCGTTGATGGGTTACGGGGTATTGTTGGCTCCAGAAGTATGTCATTGCGATCTCTTGGCATAAACAACTAAGGCAAGGGCATGAGCAGCTGCGCTCGTAGTAGGGGAAATAACTACCTTGATTGCGCTCTGTATGACTAATGTTTCTGTGAAACCTAACATCGCGGGTGGGGCACCTGCATAGTTAAGGATTGTTTCTGAGAGCTTGAACATTCAGAAATATGGCTTTCTTGAGAGTTCAGCCCAGCTTATTGCAATACGGTCGCTCGCACTTAAGGGAAATGTGCTCGACCACTTTGCGTCGCGTAGAAAAAGGATGAGTGGCTTTGCAACTTTTCCACAGAACCGTCGCGATATTGGTTCTCCCTGGCGCGGTCACGGGCTGCTGTTGATGCTTGCCGCCCACCTTTAGCATGTTTTCAGTTCGATTTGTGTGTGTGTGTCTGTGTGTGTGAGTGGGTGGGTGTATGCGTGCGTTCGTACATGCCTGTTTGGCCCGGCGTCCTTACGTATGTCCGGTGCGCACATGTGTTGTGCGCGTTTGCGTGCTTGTACTTGTTAGTGTGTCTGCGTGCATTTATGTAGGCTTGCTTGTGCTTATCAGTGTGCGTGAGATTGCTTTTTGTCTGCATTTTGTGCATGCCGGTGCGTTTTGTGTGCGTGTTGCGTACGGTCGGTGATGTTTTACTCGCAATAAACACTTTAAAATTCGTGCAGCGGGTGCCCCCACCTGGAAAGCTGAGTTAGGTTTCGAGTCACTCTGGACAACTGCAATATGTGGCAACGTTTCTCAGGAGGACCAGTGGGAAGGCGTCAGGTGTAAGCTTCCTCTTTTTCCCCTCCTCTGCCCTGATAAAAGCAGTTCCTTGATTGCTACTGTGAAATAAACGTTATATGAACAGCATAAATGAATGAATAAATAAATTTATGAACAATCCCTCGCGACAGGCACTATCCCCGATGATTGGCGAATAGCCAAGTTAGCACCCTTTCTTAAGTCAGGCGACTGTTCTTCAACATGCAACTACAGACCTATTTCGCTAACTACTACCATATGCAAGGTCATCGAACACGTCATTCACTCCCAAATTGCCAAATACTTAGAAAGCCACAACATAATATACCAGTATCAGCACGGCTTCCGCAAGGGCTACTCTTGTGAAACACAACTTGCAGGGTTTGTTCATGACTTACACTCATCCGTTGACCGTTGACACTAGTTTACAAGTAGATGCAGTTTACCTGAATTTCTCCAAAGCTTTTGATCGCGTTCCGCACCGCAGATTACTTCTCAAACTAGCATGCCTAAACATTCACCCTAACGTCCTCGCATGGGTTAAAGCTTTTCTCTCCTCCAGGCTCCAGTTTACTTCCGCTAACAACCACAATTCTTTTGCCCACGTTACAGGTGTTCCCCAGGGCAGCTTGCTTGGTCCTTTACGTTTCTTAATATATATTAACGATCTTCCTTCTTGCGTAACGTCCCGGGTTCGTCTCTTTGCCGTTGTCGTAATTTACCGCACAATTTCCTCTGATATCGATCGCCAATGCTTGCAATCTGACCTTGATGCAATTGCCTTATGGTGCTCCAAATGTCCCTTAATACATCTAAAACCAAGGTAATGACATTTACCGGCCGAAAGTCTCGAATTTAAAGCATTTGCTTCATTAATAACAGCACGATTGAGTCTTTCACTTCCTACAAATATCTAGGCCTCCATTTCCAGTCTGACCTAACGTGGCATCACCATATAAAGTTAACCCTGGCATCTGCTAACCGTACTCTTTGAATACTTAAACGAACCCTCCAGCAAGCGCCACCACTCGTACGAAAACAGGCATATATCACAATCATTCGCCCGAAAATGAAATATGCTGCGGCCATTTGGGATCCCCATCAGATATATCTAGCTTCTAACCTTGAAGCCCTGCAGAACCGTGCTGCTCGATGTATTTTTTCAGATTATTCAACATTCACTAGCGTTACATCTTTAAAGAATTGTGCCGGTTTGCAATCCGTGAGCCTTCGTCGAAAACATTCTCGCTTATCAATATTTCATAAAATTTTCCACCACTCCTCACTTCGTGATGATTTTTTCAGTCACCGCCGATTATCTTTCCTCGCCGCGATCGCCCTAATAAAGTGAAACGCACTTTGCATCGGTCATCAACTCTCGCTCAATCCTTCCTACCACGCACTATCATCAATTGGAACGATTTACCCTCATACATAGCCATGGAAACTGACATAGCCAAATTTAAGGAAACAATTCGCACTATGTGACGAGCTGTTAGAAATGTTGTGTTTTCTTATTAAGTGTGTTTCGCTGATATTGTTTATGCTTTGTCAGTTGTTGCTTGCTCCTGTTGTTTTTCTGTACGTTGTTTTTTTTTTCTTTTTGGTGTCTTGGTCCAATATAATTACTACACTGCTGTTGAACGGAAAAAACCTGAACGGAAAAAAGCACCCCCCCCCCCCCCCCTATGTAACACTCTCCTTCGAGGGCCTTTAGGGGTATTGTGAATAAATAAATAAATAAGAAAGCTAGTGGTGGATTTCGTATTTCCGCTAATTAGGATCTCAAATACGTGCGTTTCGCATTAGCCCAGAATCCCGTTGAAGTAGACAACCACTGAAATTGTGAATGGTAGATCAGTCGACATGTTCCGTGCATACTCGAAGTGGCTTCAAGGCCTTTAATGACGTTTAAAATAAAAGAAGTGCTGTGCTTCAGAAGTATCATATTTGTCCCGGGGATGCAGGAGTACACGGAGACGAGACTAAACCGTATACCACAATAGTTACAGGCTGGCGCCTCAGAATACCTGACGGCACCTCACGCGGCATGTCCCGTCCTCTTTCTCTTCGCGGAGCGAAGCGGTCTTTTAATGTCATGCTCATACACGATGCTTCGTGAGGTCACTCCCGGCGGAGTGAGCGCCGTCCGGGCGCCGTCTATGATCAGGCAGTACTGCCGGTGAAGTAGGGTTTTAGCCGCGGCACATAAACGACATCAGTAGTAGAGGTAAAAGAAGACCTGTGATGTTGTAGCTTAGTGATGAGGCAGTCAACATCGTTGAGCTAGCGCAGAAGTTTGTAGACGACTAGTCCAGCGAGGGAGGAACTCCTCGCACAGGCCTTGGCGTCGAGACGGCGTTCACAGTGGGACCAGGGATTCAGGAGGGTACTCGACTCAGCGGTGCCGGCTATCATAACGTTCATATTGGGAGGCCTGCGACGCAGATAGCCCAATGTGAGCAGCCTGGCGAGCTATTCTGGCTGGATAGGTGACGTCCTGAGCACATGCGGTAGGTATGGTGGGAGTAGCAGGAAGGAGCGTCTCGAAGGCCAAGGCAGGGTTGCGGCCATACAGGAGAAAGAATGGCGAATAGCCGGCGCTGTCATGCCGGGACGAGTTGTAAGCAAACGTAATGAAGTTTAGGGTGGCGTGCCAATCGTGGTGGTCAGCATAAACGTATATAGGCAGCATAGCCGCGAGAGTTCGGTGGAGGCGCTCGGTAAGGCCGTTGGTCTGTGGATGCTAGGCTGTCGTAAGGCTATGTTCAGTAGAGCAGTTGCGAAGAATTGTGTCTGTGTCCTTTGCTAGCAAATAGCGGCCACGATTCGTATGAAGCTAGCGCGAGGCCCCGTTTCGAAGATTGACGTGACTGAGGAGAAAGTCTGCAAAGTATCGCGCAGCTACTTTGTATGGCGCGCGTGATGGCTTATCTGCTCCTACAGTGAGTTGCGGCGGTAATACATTTATTGCCGGATACGGATGCAGGGATAGGTCCGAGCAAGTCAAGGCCGACGCGAAAGAAAGGCTCCGATGGAATGTCGACAGGTTGAAGCAGGCAAGCGTGTAGAAGAGCAGGACGTTTACGCCATTGATAGCGCTCGCAGGTATCAACGTATTGGCGCACAGAACGATACAAGCAAAGCCAAACTAACCACTGTCGCACGCGGTCGTAGGTGCGTGAGGCGCTGAGGTGTCCCCCATTCGGAGCATCGCGTAGATGTTAAACTACGGTGTTACGCAGCTGTCGAGGAATGCCTAGCAGAAATGCCGGTCCGTGTGATTTCATGTTGCTACAGTATTGAACTTCATTGCGTAGGACATACTGACGTAGAGAAGGGTCGAAACGTGCAGAAGAGAGTTGCTGAGTGGTGAGATTTAGGGATTCATCCCGGCGCTGTTCGGCGCCGATGTGGCACAAATCACACATGGCGCGAAAGAATATTGGAATCGTGATACAGCCTCCCAGATTTATAAGTTGTGTATCGGGCATGCGCCGTCTGCGCTACCTTATCAGGACAGCATTGATATCACGCGTGCGTTTGACTATTTAAGAGCATGCCAATAAACACTTCGCAGCTTCTTGTTCCTGCCATCGTGTGGTTGCCTCATCTTTACCAGACAAACGTCGCGCACGTTACAGACGTTGTGAAGAAGAAGTTACAGGGCGTCTTAAGAAAGACGACGAAGGGAGGAGGGTGGAAAATAAAGAACATAGCTGACACCATAGCCTAGCCCTACTGTGTATTATTACAAATTGGCGAAGCCATATTTTTTCTGGGTGTATATTCAAGTCGAGGTGTGGATGGACTTCCTCACTGGAGCAAATAAACGCGGTGGCATCTGAATCTTGGCTGCAACGCCTCAAGATGAAGAGGAACAAACTCTTCCGGAAGCAGTGAGCACTGGCGCATTTGTCTCGTATACAGGCGCTAGAACGAAGCTGACTTATGATGATTTAGCTGCGAAAGAAAAAGTGAAGCTGTATATGAAACTTAAAGAATATAGGTAGTTAGTGCTGACTCCAATTCGAAATCGCCCGAAACCTGCTACCGTTGCTTCTTCTGACAGTGCTGTCAACCTGCTCACGCTAAGTTTCTTGAAGTGCAACAGGAACAGCAAAATTAATTATAGCGTTTGCTTGTAAACGTGACTGAAAGAGGAATGAACAGGTCGGGTCTCGAATACGTGAAGGCAGACATGTTATATGGAGATTCCAGTTGGTCCGAGTCCTGGCTAACATTTTATGAATATGCATGCAATGAAAACTACTCGCACAGTGATGAAGATAAAGTGAAAAACATGTGAATATTCCTATCAGAAATAGCCAAGAGTTGGTACGAATTGCGTGTTAACGCTCGAAGCAACAAGCCATGGACGGAGTGGAAGGAGAATTTTCTCGGCTCTTTTGAAGAGAATAAGGTATTATTATGCGGCAAAGCTATCGTATTCAAGAACAGGTCTGGGTCTGCACTCAGCTATCTTTATGAGAAAAAGAGGCTACTCCAGCTGGCTGACTCAGCCTTGCCTAAGACGTCTGTGGTTCCGCTTATTATTCATGGTTTTAGTCGGGACCTTCAGAAACAAATACAAGTCAGAGGGCCCAAAACGGCTGAAGAACTTCAGAAGGGAATGCGAAGCCTATACCTACAAGACTCGGGACCCCAGCGGCTGCCCATGATGCCTGGTGCAAGGTGCCCAACTGCCGCACGAGCTGATTAAAGGCGCCCGCTTTCAAGCTGGAAGTCTACCGCTTCTCCTGTGTCCTTTCTAACTGACCAAGGAGGCTCAAGCCCACACGAAGTGTCAGATGCTGTAAATCTCGCCGTCGATAGGCTCATACATAAACAGGTCACCTCGGGCCTCACAAACGATGTAATTGTCAACGACCTGGCGCGAACTTACCTACCCGTCAAGGAAGGAGATTCGCAAGGCATAAGCGCGAGAGCGCCTTACACGGTGCTGGATAGGCCAGAATTAGACGAACCTTTTACGATTTCAGAAATCAGACACGTACTCTTCAACCTAAATGGAAGATCGGCCCCGGGGCCAGACGGGGTCACCAACAAGCTCCTCCGGAACCTGGACGACAAGGCCATCGAAATCCTAACGGCAGAGATAAACGAGGTGTGGAGCTCGGGGCAGGTCCCGTCGGAATGGCGCACCGCCAAGGTGGTACTCATCCCCAAACCGGGGAAACCTCCGCACATAAATAACCTGCGGCCCATCTCTCTAACATCGTGCATTTGCAAAGTGGCAGAACATGCAATACACAATCGAATCGTCGAACACGTAGAAAACCACGAACTATTTAGGCATAATCTAATAGGTTTTAGAAAGGGACTCTCCACACAGGACGCACTGCTCCTCCTGAAAAGATCTATATTCGATAACGAGACGCGGGACGTACGAGGTATCATTGCACACGACCTCGGTAAGGCCTTTGACAAGGTGGCTCACGAACACATCTTGAACGAAATTTCCCATCTCAACCTAGGGCGGAAATTCTTTAATTTCACTCTCTCGTTCCTATCGGAAAGGAAAGC
The DNA here is from genome assembly GCF_023375885.2 of Dermacentor andersoni. Classification (NCBI taxonomy): domain Eukaryota; kingdom Metazoa; phylum Arthropoda; class Arachnida; order Ixodida; family Ixodidae; genus Dermacentor; species Dermacentor andersoni. The sequence goes on along the minus strand of NC_092822.1, from coordinate 88,650,167 downwards.
GTTCCTTCGACTGGGCACGATCTCGGGCGGTCCGCACGAACTGGGAAACTGCGGAACCCCTCAGGGCTCGGTCCTATCCCCGCTACTATTTAATATCGCCATGCATAAACTCTCTGAAAGGCTGGCCGCACTCCCAAAAATAGGCCACACAATCTATGCAGACGATATCACAATCTGGTCCCCGGGGGATCTTTGGCTGATCTAGAGCAATCTCTCCAGGCGGCCATAGATGTAACGGAAGAATTTCTTACATGCACGGGTCTCAAGTTGTCACCGACCAAATCCGAACTCCTCCTCTACAGACAGTCGAGGCAGGGCGTTAGGAACCTCGAGCCTCTGGAAACACTGCCAGTCGAAATTACAACACGAGAAGGGCACCCCATTCCGAGGGTGAACTCCATTAAAATTTTAGGACTTTTAATCAACGCCAAAGGCTGTATTGCAGAAGCTCTAAACAAGCCGGGCGCGCAGGCGAAAAATATACTAAGACTCATAACTAGAATCGCAAGCAAAAGGGGGGGACTCAAGGAGGACAACCTGCTCAGGGTCTTCCAAGCTTTCTTCATCAGTCACATTACTTACACGGCACCGTACTTCAAATGGAGCAAAATTGAAAAGAACAAACTCGACATGGTCATCAGGTCCGGCGTCAAAAGAATACTCGGTATTCCACAATCCGCTAGCACATTAAAACTACTTGAACTCGGAATTCACAATACCACAGACGAATTAATTGAAGCACAGTTTATTGCACAGATCTCCAGGCTTTCGTCAACTAAGCCGGGAATCAAGATTCTTGATGAAGCTGGTCAGCTCCCTATACAGGCACCGCTCAACCGACACCCCCTGTCTAAATTAGCCCGTGAAGGTATAAAGGTTGAGCCCGTGCCGAGGAACATCCACCCAATATATAACGAAGGTCGCAGAAGAGCGCGGGCTAGAGCCATCCTTCGACGAATCGATCCTTACGGGGCAGATGCATTCTTCGTTGACGCCGCCAAGTATGGCAGCGAAGACAGGTTTGCAATCACGGTCGTTGACGCGCGCGGAACACTTATCAGCGCCGCATCAATCTACGCTAAACACGCCAACGAGGCGGAGGAAACCGCGATAGCCTTGGCTCTTCAAGCCGCAAAAGGCCCGGCGTCCATTTTCTCCGACTCGCGCACGGCGGTCAGGTCTTTCTCGTCCGCTCTAGTGTGTAAACAGGCAGCCGACATCGTTAACAGATGCTTTCGTATTAATACGCGAGAAGAAACCGCAGGTCATACTATAGCATGGTTCCCGGCCCACATGGACGATGTAACTACCGAGCGGGTTGCAACCCTATCGAGCGGGCCAACTGCCTGGCGCGTGAATTCACGAACCGCGCCCGAGCTAGCGGTCCGGCTCTCGCGCAGGATTGCCCCTTCAAGGATAAACTTACAACCTTTCACGAAATTACGTCACATTATAGACACAGCAGGAGAAAATTCCCTCCCCCCAGCCCGAAACTGAACAGGGCTCAGGCTGTTACTTTCAGGCTTTTACAGACGAGATCGTACCTCACCCCGAGAGCGCTTAGTTGGATAGACCCGAACTTTCCGCAATCGTGCTCCAAATGCGTTCACGCGTGCTGCTCCTTCGACCACATGCTCTGGCTGTGCCCGTACAACGCGGGCTCCGACTTTCATAACCAGTCCAAGTGGGACGCCTTGCTGAAGAGCTCGGATTTCCCAAACCAACTACAGGCCGTCCAGAGGGCCCGCGACGTCGCGGAGAGTCACCATCTCCCTGGCCCGTCGTGGGCGGAGCCACCAACTTGATCGGGGAACCTTCGGTTCCCCCAATCAAGTTCCTCAGGACACTCTCAATAAAGTTCTTGTCACTGTCACTGTGACACAAAAAAATGAATAAAGAGGGCTTCGGCTTCTGCCTGAAGACAACAAGGGAAGCTGTTTATTTGTCGAATGCAAACCTCTTTTATATATCTGTTTTTGTTGATGAAAAGGAAAGGAGCGCGTGTGGAGTAAGCATCACAATTATGAATGCACGTATTGCTAAGACTGAGAAAGTACAACTGGGACGGGCTCTGGAAGTACATGGATACGACGGAAGGCGATATATTCATGATAAATGGACATGTTTAGCCATATCCTGTCTCAGCAACAGTGGTGCTACGCAGGCGCTAGTACTGGACGCATTACCCTATGAATTACTCCTATCACGTCCAGCCATCAGTGCACTTCGCCCAAACATGTACTAGACTGTAGAAGTAACTACGGATGAAAAGCGGCACAATATCAGCGTTTCTTCAACTTCTTCTTCGACGAGCCTGCGGCAACCATCGTAATGTGACGATGTTAAGAAGCTTTACCCGGAACTGCTATGCTTGAAGGGATATCCCAAGGCAACTGCAATGTTTGAGGTACCATTTAAGTTAGGCCACACTGTAGTGGGGAGAAAAAAGCAATATACTATGTCACGGTTGAAGAGAATGTGGCTGAAGAACGAGCTTCAACAATGTTGGATGCACAGATAAGTCGTCCATCTACGTCTACATTGGCGCCACCCCTCACTGTTGCACTTAAGGAAGATGGAAGCCTCTGACTCTGCACGGATTACAGGCAAATTATTGCGCAGACAGAGCTTTTTCCTTTTCCCATAAAATGAATAGACTCTATCGTAGACGAGACGCCTGGCTGCAGAGTGTTTTCGCCTATTGATTTATGTTAAAGATTATGGCAAGTTCCACTTTCTGGGGAATACAAGAAATAATCTGCCTTCATAACGCATTTTGACATCTATGAGTATATTCGACTCCGGTTTGGATGGAAGAACTCACCCCCTTGGTTCCAGATGATGAATGACGTGTTGCGACCGTTGCTTGGGAAGTTTTGTAACGTGTACATCCACGATACAATAATCTACTCTCGCAAGGAGGAGAAGCACTCAGAGCATCTTGCTAGTGTACTTCAAGCACTGAGTGATGCGGAGCTCAAGATTAATGACAAGAAAAGTGAGTTTTTCCAAAGAAAAGTTGGGTTTTTAGGTAGAGTGTTTGATGGCCAAGCCAAGACAAGAAGCAGGAATGAGTCGAAATAATTCTCTAAAATGCAGAAACCATATGACCTACACTCTTTGCGGGTATTTCTCGGCTTTGCGGGGCATTTTCGAGCTTTCATTAGAGACTATGCCCGGTAAACAAAGTGCCTCATATAAATGACCCAGAAGAATGGGCCATTTCGGTGGACAGCAGAGTGCGATTCCGTTTATCAAAGTCTGGTGAGCATCATTTTGTCTTACCCAATTCTGACACTTCCAGACTTCAAGTTGCCGTTGGAGCTGTACACCGACGCTTCTCATTACGGAACAAGCGCAGTGCTTCAACAGAGGGATTCAGAAGCTCCACGGAGCCGGCAACAAAATGTATTGGGATATGATTCGTATACATTCTCGAAAGCGCAACTGAATTACACGACTATGGAGAAAGAAGCTTTGGCAGTCCTAATGGCTGTACGCTATTTTAGACGTTACCTGAATGGCAGGAGCTTCATGCTCTTTAACGATCACCAAGCCCTAAAGTATATCCTTAACCTCGCAGAGCCTAGAGGAAACATCGCACGGTTGGTGAGTGAACTCAAGCAGTTTGTGTTCGTGCTCGATCACAGACCTGCAGAAATCCTGAACAATGCAGACACACTCTCCAGACTTGCGGTAACCCCAGGCCAGTAGACTGTCAGCACAACTCTGCTGTGGGAGGGAAATGAAGAACTGGAGTTCCACGATGGAAAGTTCGCAGTCCCGGAAACAATTGTGCCTTGAATCTTGGAATTTTATCGAGACTCCCAGGACTCTGGCAGGCACGACGCGTTCTGGCGGACTTATCGCAAGATTCTGCACCGTTTCCGGTTCTGTTGTCTCAAGTATTTCCACCGTTTCCGGTGGAAATACTTGAAAGACAACGTCCAACGGTACGTACAGTCTTACCATCAATGTCAAGTCGATAAAGTAAAGTACCCTCATAGAATAGACGAGATGGTCCTAGCTCGGCATTCTGACATACCATTTGAAGTCATCAAGGTGGATTTAGCAGAGTTTAAGGAAAAAGCTACATGACTAAGAAAACTGTCTTTCCTAGCGGCAATAGACCAGTGCACTACAATAGTGGCCGCACGACCGGGCAGGGAAGACGCAAATAGTGTGATTGCATTTTTGAGCCGAGATATGTTCAAGAATACCAAAGTAGTAATATCAGACAATGGACCAGCACTCTTAAGCAGACGTCTGCAAGAATGGGCGAAGGAACGAGGAGTTGTTTTGCGACGCTGCGAGCACTACCATCCTGCAGGAAATGTCATGGCTGAATGAATCATACGATACCTTAAATAGTTTGTTTCCATGTATCCCAGTATCAAAGGCGGATGGAAATGCTGCTTGGAGGCCGTTGTTGCTCATCACAATCGGTCGCACACTACGAGTATTGGCTGTGGTCCGTATTTCGCAGCATTTGAAAAGACACCGGTGATCCCTGCTAATGAACAGCTTAGTATTGCTGAGCGCCTGTAATTGTGCGATAAGTGGATAACTGCGGAAGCCTACCAGCGATACCGCGAAGATATGAAGAGGCAGTTCTACCGCCGCCAAATCACGCCGATACCCCGTATACAAGTGAAAGATTTAGTACTCGTCAGAAAAGGTCGTCCGGGTACGAAGCAGGTGTACATGAGACCGTAGAACGTGGTACAAACTGCTGTGCAAAAAGATGTTCTCAAGAGAGTTGGTTACCTCAACGATGACAGCGTGCTCGAGTTTGTAACCATTACGAACGTTTTTAAGTCATCCCTGGAGGGATGAGTCTTCAAAGAGGGGAAGTGTACGTTGACGTTGTGAAGAAGTACAGGGTTTCTTAACGAAGACAACGAAGGGACGAGGGTGGAAAATAAAGAAGATGGCTGACACGATAGCCCAGCCCTACTGTGTATTATTACATAAGTTACCTCAAATGTATATTCCTGTAGTCTGAGAGCGCAGCGACCAAGGCGACCAGTCTGTCCTTGAGCGATGACCGCCAACAAAGAACGTGCTGGTCAGTAGAAACCGGCAATGTGCAGCCGTATAAATACGGGCGAAATTTCGCGACAGCCGAAACCAATGCAAGGCACTCCCGTTCTGTTATGAAAAAGTTCCGTTCAGACGTGGAGCGAAGCCGCCTGGCATATGGAATAACATGTGGCCGTGCTGGTGCTTAGCGAGGACGGCGCCGATTCTACACCGACTTGCGTATGTGCGAACTTCAGTAGTCTTGGATAGATCGAAGTGAGCCAATATGGGCGGTGAAGTCAGCAAGTTGATCAGCGCCGAGAATGCAGCCGCTTGGTCGTAGCCCCATGAGAAGGGGGCGTTCTTTTTCAGAAGGTCGGTTAGGGGTAGGGCTATGATTGCGAAATGGCGTATAAAACGGTGCGAGTACATAATCCCGCAAAATTCCGAACATCTTTAGTACACGAGGGCACAGAGGAGCTATTGACAGTGCTAACATTTTCAGGGTCAGGTTGGACACCTGTAGCACCTACAAGATGACCAAGCACAGTGATTTCTTGTCTGCTGAAATTACACTTTTTAGTTTAGCTGAAGTCCCGCCCGACGGAACAAAGGTAGAATGGTCGCCAACCAAGTAAGGTGACTTTGAAACTTTGGGGAAAACACAATTACGTCGTCTACGTAGCAGAGACAGATGGACGATTTGTAACCACGAAGGAGTGAACCTATCAAGCGTTCGAAGGTTCTGGGCGGGTTGCTCACTCAAAAGGGCCTAACTTTGAAATGATAAAGGCCATCCGGTGTGACGAAAGCAGTTTTTTTCTTGGTTCAAGTCGTCAAGAGAAATCTGTCAGTCCCCTGAACGCTTTTCTGTGGATGCGAAGTAGCCCACACCGTGAAGACAGTCGAGGGTGTCATCGATTCATGGCAGCGGATACAGGTCTTTGCGAGCTATTTTATTTAAGGCACGATAGCTGACCAAAATCTGCAGCCGCCATCCTTTCTTTTACCAAGACGACAGGTGCCACCCGCAGACGGGAACAAGGCTCTATGACGCCTTCGGAGAGCATATTATCGACCTCGCGTTGTATGACCTGGCGATCGAAATGGGAAAGGCGATACGGCCAGCATCTGATAGGAATAGCATTTCCCGTACGTATTCGACGACTTACGGGAGACGTTTGACGCAGGGGGCGGTCACCAAAGTCGAACATATTCCTGTAAGTCACAAATACATATTCCTAGGGGTTGGAAGCGCAATCCAGACGAAGCACAAAATGGAGTGGACGATACGAGCTAGGAGGTAGTGGAGTGTTCCGCACCTTGACAGGTCGGAAGGTCAGGGGCAATTATCTTCGTAATATTGTCGAGGACTGGACTCGCCGGGCCAGTTGCGAGAAATGAAGAACAAGTGATGCCGCGATGTCGCATGCATCAAGCGCTCACACGTTCGCCACTGATATGCCTCGTGGGAGAGTTTGGGTGGGGTTTCTGAGGCTGAGTAGGCGGGGCTGCACGTGTTTGTCGACAACAGTCACGAGGGTGTGCGGCACAGCAATATTTCAGCTCAATGGCATGTCAACTAGTGGAGATACTACGTAGTCCCCATCGGGGACTGGTGATGCCGTCCTAAAGGTAACAAACGTGGTGGCTTGCGATGATAACCGAAAGTAATTAAAAGGGCATAAGCGGTGTGATGGTGAAGGTGGAACGTCAGCAAGTTGCGGAAGCATAAACTGAAGGACGCTGGTTGCACAGTCAACTAGAGTGACATGCGCCGACAAGAAATGGCGTCCGAGAATGACATCGTAGGGGCATTCCTAGATGGCAGTCAACACAGATATATGGCGACTGGCGATGGTGATACGAGCTGTGCACATTGCGATGACCGCGGGATTTTCTTTGAGTGACGCTAGTAATACCAGTAAATAAGTACTTTCTTCAGGAGGCGACAAAGTGGATTACTCATAACTGAGATTTGTGCTCCAGTGTCGACGAGTGCGAAAACAGTAACGCCGTCGACGTTAAGATTGACCAAGTTAAGCCGTGTCGGTAATACATCGAGAGGATTTCAGGTGGAAGTCGAACATACAGGATCACCTAAAAGAGTTGCATCCCTTAGTGTTTCACTGTCGTAGGTTGTACAGCGATGTCGGACATCATCGTAGAGGTGAAGGAGTTGAACGACGCCTGGGCGGCGAATGGGACCGGTGACCTCGGAGCGAGTGGGAGCGGCTGTGTGGCCTAGGGGCGGCATCGACGCTCTACGCTTCGAAAGGCTGGAAGCGGCGATAGCTATCACTGTTGCATGGCTGAGTAGTCTGAAAACGGCGGTAGTTGCCTGTGCGGCTAGCAGTGTCATCCCGGATGGACGGCGACACCCAACAGTTGTTGCATTGACTCACGACGCGACCGATACGCCGGCAGTTAAAAGAAATCAGCCAATCACCTGCGGCCCACATTTCAGGCAGATTCCGAGAGCTAGGATAGAGCCGTTATTCTTGGGATGGCGATCTTTGCCGCGGCGGCGACATAGGGCGAAAGTTAGGTGTCCGAGAATGAGCAGCTGCGCAGACGGCGAAACCCAAGTTGCCGAGTTCCTCCCGCACAATGGACTGGACCACGAAAACGGCCGGCACGTGAAAATCACCGTGACCAGTGTTGAGAAGAGCAGGAACAATTGCTACGATTTCCCGAAGGACGATTCGTGTAAGTTCCGACAGTGACGACGACTGCACACGAGGGACCTGTCCGTCTTCGCATGATGTCGTCGGAGAGGCGTTCGGTAGCCGAGCGAATGTCCTCGCAGTACGCCGGCTTCTGGCCTGCTCAAAAGGCCAGTGTTCTTCAATAATTTTGTTGACTGTCGCTCAATTTTCGCACAGTACTAGATTAAACACATCGTCTGCGATTCCCTTCAGCGCTTCACCAACGTTGTCTGACACCGTCATGTCACTGGGGACTTTGCGGTAAGGGGCCGAGACGTCATGAATGTAGGATATCTATGGTGTACTAGGCGTATCAGCGCGGATGGACAGCTTTTTCCGTGCGGCTGCCTTCCGACCCCTGGCCTCCCCAAACAAGGCCATAAGTTTTTATTTGAAAGTGTCCCAACTTCTAATCTCCGCCTAGTGGTTCTCGAACTATACAATTGTCCTTCCTTTCAGATAAAATAGCAAGTTCATGAGCATCAGCGTTGGTTCCCAACGATTGATCTCACTGATGCATTCATGAGCGGCAATCAAATCTTCGACGTTAGCTTCATCCGTACCGCAGTACGCCTCTGGGTCTTTAGGATGCGTAAGGACGATAGTTGACGTTGATGTCGGGGCTAGTGCCGGTGTCGTACTGGCCGGCGCAGGCGTCGTCGTCGTCTCGTCTGTCATGATGATGAACCCGACTCGACGATCACTGCGGAGCTCCGTTGTTTAGCGCTTATGGTAGTACGTAGCTCCACCAAATTTTAAAAGTGATTCACGAGTACATGGTGAAACGACGAAACCCGATATTACAATATTTACAGGCTGCTGCTCCCGCAGAATCGCTGCGATTTCACGCGGCAAGTCTCGTCTTCAGTTTCTTCGCTGAGCCAAGCTGGCATTAACGGCATGCTCATACGCGATGCCTAGTAAGAATGTACAAGCTTTAGCTCTCTCTAGATAGTTCGCATTCCCTTCGAGAGTTGTTAGCTGTAGTGCTATTGGAATTCGTAACTATAGTTTGGAGCACTATGGAAGCTCGAAGGCATGTGTTTGAGTAAGCTAGAAGTGCAGGTTTAGAAGGTTGCGGTTGGCCACACAAAGCATTCGTTATGCCTTACAAGTATCAATGTCAAACCGTAAAAAATTACGTGTCTGCCAAACGCGCGAAGCTGCTAATGCGGTTGGTGTGTGTGTGTGTGTGTGTGTGTGTGTGTGTGTGTGTGTGTGTGTGTGTGTGTGTGTGCGTGTGCGTGTGTGTGTGTGTGTGTGTGTGTGTGTGTGTGTGTGTGTGTGCTGCTGAACAACACTTTCGAATGCGGTGACAGTGGTTTAATGTGGATTTGGGACGCGGAAGTGTTGCAACGAAGCGCATCGAATTTCTCTCGAATTTACCGCTTAATCCACGCTGCATTTTTGACTCATTGGTGCTGTTTGGGGGGTGGGGGGCAAGAATTGGCAAGAAAACACAATAATCACATATGTTTGAAATAATAAACTATGCAAATCATGCTGGAACAGTGATGGCAACAGCATATGAACATACAAACATGCAGCTGTGTGGCAATTTTAATTCACTACTGCAAAATCTGGAAAGAGCCTTGTTTTTTTTTCAGTAAGCAACACAGTGTCCATATTTTAGCTTTTCTCGTGCAAACGAAAACAAGACTTATTGGCAGTGAGCTTGTTTTTTCTTCTAATAGACTTTCTTAAGTGCTTTTCTTTAGTACTTAAGGCGTCGTTTCTCGCAGGTCATCCCGATGACAGCAGCAGTTTAACAATGCCCAACATTGGTGCGCCCCATCAGGAGCAAGTCACTTGTGGTCGCCTTCAGACAGATTGGTAGATTTCTTGTTCGACGCAGTTCTGAAGACAGCCTTGTAAGTAGATGTAGGCGTATAGTCTAATATAATGATTCAAGTAATAATTTAAAACTGTGAGGCAGCTTGGCGACCAAAGGCTCATATCAGGTGCAGTTCTGATGTGGTTTTAAACACTGCTGATGGTACAGTGCACACTGCATGTATGACTGCTGATCCAGAGTATACACTTGCAATTTCTTGATGTCCTTTCATAATGAGGATTTTCTTTTGGTCAAGGATGTTCACAGGTTGGGGCATAGTGGCATCATATTCTCTATTGTGTATTCAGTGCTAATTTCGTATGACCTTGCTGCTACCTATTTGCAGGAAACGAATATTTGTTTACGCTCTGCAATGAGCTTGTTGTCTGCACATTGCATTGAACGCCTCTACCTTTAATTTATTCAAATACACCCTTCACAACTTAATATCTGAGCTCTCTTTTTTTTTACTTTGAATACCCAAAATCAAAATGCGCCCTTTTGCAATTTAGACATCAAGGGAATTCAAGCAATTACAAGAAACCACAGTCTCTCGTGGGCGTTAAAAATACTTTTCAGCAGGCAATGCACCTACTTCTTGTACTGAGCTAGTTGCTTATGAAAATTGCAAGCATGCTTCATCGCACAGTTTTGCATCAAATAACAGGCCTATAATTGTCTCGAAGCACAACGTTTCCTGTTTTGCATCGAGAAAGTCAGTCTCGTGGTTAATTTGGGGCAAGTCTTGAAAACGAATGTTTCATAATTTTGAAACTACACAAAGTATTGGCCGGGGTTAATCAGTTTTCAGACAACTTGATCATGTTGAACCTTGCCACCATGATACAAGAGAAAAAAAAACACATGCACAGGAGCACTTATTCAATCACATGCAATGTTTGTGGTCATTCTCCATGTGTCAAAATGTGCTGTTAAGCGAGAGACAGCGGATAGCCAATTTACAGCCATTGCAACTCATGCCTGTAGTGTCAACACAAGATGAAAAATGGTTGAGGTGCTGGTATCCATTGAATAGGTTAACCATTATATACGATCCCTCCCAGTGAGAGGGAAACGTGCATGATGTGTTGGGCGGCAAAGACGGTGGTCTTAGGAGACAAGATATTTCATGCTCCAGTTGAGAGCATACTGCGATAAGGACCATGTAAATAGTGGGCGACCGACAAACTGTGTACGAGGGACATGGCTGCTCAGAGCGTGAAGTAGAAATTGGGAAAATATGGAAAGATCATAAGTTTCCATCAAAGCATAATACTTGTCAGCGTATTGCCAGGCTAACATATTCGAAAAAGGTGGTGTGCTCTAAGGCAAATTGTTGACAACAGATGCTAAATGTTCCAGGAAAATGTGCCGAAATGCCAATTCTTACTAAATTATTAAATACGAAATACAGAATAATAAATTTTAGGACACAGAAAAGGCATCATAAACTGCAGTGGTGAGCTTGAGATTGTTGGGCTGGATTGCAGTGCAGGAGAGATGGCCGGTGGTGGTTTCTTAATTTTCATTTTGTGCGCATTCTCTCTGTAGAATACTACTATTTGTACCAAGCGTAATAATGTTGTGTTAAACACAATTATTTTTTATGTCTTGTGCATCTCAGTCTTAATGTGCCGTGTCCCATGAGGTTGTCAGCTGCAGTGCTCATAAAGTGTAAAGCGCGATATATCGCGGATGCTATGTCAGTTTTACAGGAAGGTCCCATCCACGCTCCTGGACAAATGCCTGTTGTTGAGAGATGTCGTTGGTAGTGTATTTAAATTTTGTGCACTCTTATTTTTGTATCGTGAAAATGCTCCTGCTAATTCAGTTGTTTTTGCTGCGAAGTGTGCAATTTTGTGTTCGCAATGACATACTGATTTAGTGTTCACGGTAACTTGCAATTCCAAAATTTCCAAAATAGAAAGTTCTCCTACCTTTGATTCGTCTTGCCCATTTACCTAGGCTGTGCATTCTGCCGAGTCTCATTATTTAAGATTGTTGTTTTAGGCAGCTTTTTGCCTTATCAAATTTTTCCCAGTGTAGAGGGTCACAATAAATTGCACAGACTGAACACTCATGATCCTGTTATTTTGCTAATGGAGGATGCATGATTCCAGCATAGACATGCGCTGCATTTATTGGTAAAGATGCTGAGAGAATGTAGTGAAAACACTTCGAGGCCAACCGAGGCTCTTTCAGTGCTGCTATATAGTTTCTTCTCTAATAAGGACAGAAAAAAACAATAGATATATTTTAAAATACTTTTGTGGAAAATGTAAATGGTCTTGTGCTAACAAATGACTTTGGTGATTGCGCATGTTTAGGTTTCATGTGATTTATGTATATCTTGGGCACTGTATTGCAGCATACAATAAATATTGTTACGTAGGAAGACGCCGACGAAAAGCTATATACAAGTATAGTTAGAAGGCAATACGCCGCACTTGGTCAAGAGGCAACATCCAGCGCTGGCCTCTAATGGTCATCGTCGTCTTTACCCTGCTCGCCTCTTTGTCATCGCAAATACTGTTCCGTAGCACAACCCCCGGCGGCAAAAGCGCCGTTCCCAAGCGACTAAACGCCGGACTGCAGTGTAGTGAGCCTTTAGCCTACTGACGTGCACGACATCACTAGATGCCAGAGTAGAGGACGTGGTTGAACGCACAGGAGCAATTCCGTACGTCACAGGCGTCACCTGGCGGAGCACGCGGTAGGGCCCTGCATATCGCGAAGGGAGCTTCTCTGAAAGTCCGACGTAACGAGAGGTTGACCACAGGAGCGCGAGCGCACCAGGCGAAAACTTTACGTCACGGTGGCGGGCGTTGTACTGCCGCTGCTGTGTGGTTTGCGAGGCCGTCAGTCGAGTACGGTCAAGCAGGCGTGCATGGTCCGCGACAGCAATGGTGTCACGCGCATACTCGCTTGTTGAGATCGCAGCAGGAGGAAGTGCCGTGTCTAGCGGCAAGGTCGGTTCGCGACCGTACAATAGATAAAATGGAGGAAAGCCGGCGGTGTCGTGGCGGGAAGAATTGTACGCAAATGTGACGTAAGGAAGGGCAATGTCCCAGTCGTGGCGGTCCTTGGAAACGTACTTGGGAAGCATATCGGTTAGAGTACGGTTTAACCGCTCTGTCAGGCCATTGGTTTGAGGATGGTATGAGGTAGTCAGCTTCTGGTGAATGGAGCAGGAACGCACAATATCGGCGATAATTTTCGAGAGGAAGTTGCGACCATGGTCAGTAAGCAGCTGTCCTGGGGCGCCATGAAGTAAGATAATGTCACGCAAGAGGAAATACGCGACGTCAGTGACGCAACCTGTCGAGAGAGCCCGCGTGATAGCGTATCGGGTGGCGTAATCAGTTGCCATGGCTACCCATTTGTTCCCAGAGGATGACGTGGGAAAGGGACCGAGGAGGTTTAATGCAACACGAAAAAACGGTTCCACAAGGACGGGGACCGGCTGGAGATGACCGGCAGGTAGCACCTGAGGTGTTTTCCTACGCTGGCAGGGATCACAGGCAGCAACATAGCGTCGGACGGAGCGAGCGTGACCAGGCCAACAGAAGCGGTGGCGGATGCGATCGTACGTGCGGGTTACCCCAAGATGTCCTGCACTGGGTGCGTCATGCATCTCAAAGAGCACAGTCTGTCGTAGATGTTTTGGCACGACAAGAAGAAGATCAGGGCCGTCAGGGAGGAAGTTCCTTCGGTACAGAATGCCGCCCTGGAGGACATATCGGCGAACGGATGTGTCGGTAGGTGTAGAGCGCCGACGCTCGATGAGGACTCCCAGTGATAAGTCTCGGTACTGCTCATCGGCGATGTTAGCGAAGGCAGACACAGAGAAAGTGCCGTTGGCGGTACTACTGTCGGCGTCGTCAGGCTCGTCTACCAGGTAGCGAGGCAGGCAGTCAGCGTCCTTGTGTAGTCGGCCGGATTTGTAGGTGACAGAGGACGAATATTCTTGGAGACGTAAGGCCCAGCGGCCAAGTCTTCCTGTAGGATCTTACAGTGAGCATAACTAGCAAAATGCGTGATGGTCTGTGACAACGGAAAAGGGTCGACCATATAAGTATTGGCGACCCTTTGCGAAGGAAGCGCTAGTGAAGGGCGACAGCGAAGGAAGACGCCGACGAAAAGCTATATACAAGTATATTTATAAGGCAATACGCCGCACTTGGCCAAGAGGCAACAGCCCCCGCTAGCCTCTAATCGCCGTTGTCGTCTTCACCCTGCTCGCCTTTTTGTTATCGTAAATACTGTTCCGTAACAATATATTTACATTTTTCTGGAAAATGTAGCGTATCTCTTGTCGGCCGGTGTTGGATGTTATACGCATCTGTAAATCTTGATAATCATTGCTGTTGGTATATATGCCCCAAAGTGTGGGATTTTCGTGGTAGTATTTCTGCAGCGAAGACAGTTTTTGCAATATAAACTCTAAATTTCGAATTTGCAATGTGCTCCAAGGCTTTGCAATGTGCTTCAATCGAAGCTTCAAGGCCGGCGATTGGACGTCGGGTTTGGTGGAGGAACTTGAACCTTCTGGCACACACAAGATTTACGCCTGGTTCGCTCTACATAGCCTAGCCTAGCCTACCTTCCATGCACACTACAAATGAAGGGGCGCATACACTTCCAACAGCCAAGTAGATGGGTTTTAATGTGGACTAGCAGTTTTAGACCCTAAGATAATTTTGCTGGGTGCCCTTCCTTTAGGATGCTACAATTGCTCCACAATCGCAGCGTGCTGGCAACAGCACCCATAGGCTGTTTTTCTGGCGACGTACTGATTTACACACAGAATGGTGTTAAAATGTTCAGTGTGTTTACGCCACCGTCATGTCACATCATTCCCGTACTTGTTCGCCGCGCTCACTCGTTAGTTTGTCTTTTTTGATGTGTTTATCATCGTCGATGTACATATCTCGATAAATCTTCGGCTTGTCTTCTTTCTGATCACCCCTCGGACAGCACAGCTAAGAGCAAGTGTGCTTCCGCTCTTTAGATGGTTGCGCGTCTGCTGCACGGGAGCGGGCCATAGAGGTCGATGCCGACGAGGTCAAACGGTGAGGGCGGGCATGGTAACGACTGCAATGCGCCAGTGTGGCGCTGTCGAGACGCTTTGCTTTGTTGATAGGTGGTACAAGAGCAGACACACTTCTGAAACAAGCGATCAATTCACCGCCAGTAATGTCGCTGACGCAGCAGTGTGTAGGTTTTCAGGAGGCCGGCGTGACGGCTTCTGGTAGTGGCTTGGCAATGGGCGTGGATATCAGGGCGCACATCACGACGAATAGTCAGTAGTCCAAAATGTAAAGGCCAAAAATGTAATGAAGCGGTGAAAATTCATCAACGACTGAAGCAATGGTGTTCTCTGTCTCCATTGCTGTTTATGCTGTCACTTAAGAGTACACAAACGCAGCCACAAAACTGAATGAGGACTCGATTTATCCTACATGCGTAGGTATCATGAGATGTATACTTTAAGAGACAAACAGGCAATATCAATAATAATATGGATGAGATAGTTCAAGTGGCTGAGGAGTTCTATAGAGATTTATGCAGTACCAGTGGCACCCACGACGCTAATGGAAAAGAGAATAGTCTAGAGTAATTTGCTATCCCACAAGTAACGCCGGAAGAAGTAAGGAAAGCCTTGAGAGCTATGCAAAGGGGCCAGGCCGCAGGCGAAGATCAGCTAACAGCAGATTTGTTGAAGGATGGTGTGCAGATTGTTAGACGAAAGCGGGCCACTCTGTATGCGCAATGCCTCATGACCTCGAGCGTACCGAAATCTCGGAAAAACGCCAACATAATCCTAATCAATAAGAAAGGGGACGCCAAAGGCTTGAAAAATTATAGACTGATCAGCTTACTGAACGTTGCCTACAAAGTATTTACTAAGGTAATCGCAAATAGAATCAGGAACACCTTAGACTTCTGTCAACCAAAGGACCAGACAAGATTTCGTAAAGGCTACTCAACAATAGACCATATTCACACTATCGAACAGGTGATAGAGAAATGTGCGAAATATAACCAATCCTTATATATAGCTTTCATTGATTAAGAGAAAGCGTTTGGTTCAGTCGAAACCTCAGTAGTCATGCAGGTAATATGGAATCAAGGTATAGACGAGCCGCACGGAAAAATACTGAAAATACTGAAAGATATCTATAGCGCATCCACAGCTACCGTAGTCCTTCATAAAGAAAGCAAACAAATCCCAGTAAAGAAAGGCGTCAGGCGTAGAGGCACGATATCTCCACTGCTAATCACTGTGCGTTTACAGGAGGTACTCAGAGACCTGGATTGGGAAGAATTGGGGAGTAGAGTTAATGGAGAATACCTTAGTAACTTGCGATTCGCTGATGACATTGCCTTCCTTAGTAATTCAAGTGACCAAATACAATGCATGCTAAACTAATGTTTAACAGTCTCGGAAGAGAATAGCAGTTTGCGATAGGTAGCGAGGCACTGGAAGTGGTAAGGGAATACATCCACTTAGGGCAGGTAGTGACCGCGGATCTGGATCATGAGGCTGAAATAATCAAAAGAATAAGAATGGGCTGGCGTGCGTTTGGCAGGCATTCTCAGATCATGAACAGCAGCAGGTTGCCATTATCCCTCAAGAGAAAAGTGTATAACAGCTGTGTCTTACCAGTACTTACCTACGGGGCAGAAAGCTGGAGGCTTACGGAGAGGGTTCTAATTAAATTCAGGACGAGGCAACGAACTATGGAAAGCAGAAATGGGTGTAACGTTAACGGATAAGGAAAGAGCAGATTGTGTGAGGCAAGAAACGCAGGTTAATGACATCTTCGTTGAAATCAAGAAAAGAAATCGGCATGGGCAGGACATGCAATGACGAGGGAAGATAACCGATGGTCAGTAAGGTTTACGGACTGGATTCCATGAGAAGGGAAACGCAGCAGGAGACGGCAGAATTTTAGGTGGGTGGATGATATTAAGAAGTTTGCAGGGACAACATGACCACAATTAGCACATGGCCGGGGTGGTTGGCCGACGACGACCGACGACGACAGGGGTGACAGGCAAATGGTGTAACAGAAGGTCCCCGGACTCATGTATACGGACGACAAAATGCTACTAGCGTGACAAATCTAACCACTGCGTTGAGCGCAGAGAGACTGGAAAATATGTTTATTGAAATGGGATTAATTACGTGGTATCCACTCAACAGAAACTGGGACCCATGGTCAAGCAAAATGAATGCTTTGGCGTATACATAAACGAAGGAAACATTCACTCAAGCACCCGCCAAAGAAAACACGGGGAAGGCGGGAGATGGAAATTTCAGACGACGAGCAAAACAAGAACAAGGTGGAAGCAGGAGCCAACAGTGCGACAAGTGGACTTTTCATCAAGGCGACATACGTTGTCCCCGCCACAGTGTATATACAGGTGGGGTTCTCCTAAAGGGGAGAGGGCGTAAGGTTGGGGGGTGCGGCTACGCGCGAATGTGTGTTTAGCGGTGAGGGTGTAGAACTGACAATCAAGGAGTGCTGCGCACAAGGCCCCTGACATGGCCGTCTGCCAATCACGTGTCAACAGCCATGTGTCGGCTGGTGTGTCAAAGGCTTACACAGCAGCCCTCTATTACTTGTTCCGCTGTTGGTCGTGGGTTATTGTTTCTCTGAAAGAGATAATAGAAGAAGAGCAGGAACCGGTGCTCGTGAAAAAAAGGAAGGGAAAAATAAAATGAACGAAAATGCTGAAATGGTTTAAATAAATAAATAAAAGAAAAACAGTAAGCTACCAAACTAAGCCTTCTTGCCTAAAGCTTGAAATTTAGAATAACGAATATATTGTAAAGCTGCCTTTGAAACGTTTATGCCTATTGGTTGCAATGTCTTGAACATATGGATAAGGTACCCTTCTGTGTATTTTCTTGTTCAGAACAAAAATTAGACTAAGATGTAGAGTTTAAGTTAGAAGTTATGAGCTGGTTGGTTGAAATGCTCGGCGACGGTTTGGGAAGTATTTTAGCTGTGTCTGCGCGATGTCCCTTTAATCTGACGTTCATTGATTCTCCCGTTTAACCAATATATCGTTTCTACATAAGGAACATTGAAGCATATAAATCGCATCCTAACTTGTAAAAGTGAAGCTAGATTTGACTTTGTGTAACTACTTGCGGCGCTTTTAATTCTAATGTCACTTTGAATGTTCCTGCTGGTTTTGCACCTCGGGCAGCAACATTCTTTTATTACGGGGGAAAGATGTTGGCTCACATTCGCGTGCATTCGCATGTCTTTAAAGTTCCTGCTGCGGTGGTAGGTAACCTTCGGTTTATCCGCGAACGCTTTTCTGAGACGTTCATAAGTTAATAATATTGGGTGGTATTTTCGTAAGAATTTTTCGTGGGTGATATTTTCGTGCCGAGGAAGTGCATCTGGCTAGGAAAGTGGTGAGCAGTAAATTTAATACTCAGGTTAAAGTGATTAAAATGGCTAATTAATTCGGTTAACGTGCTTGTGCAGCGCTCCCCTATTTTAAATATGTCGTTAATATAACGAAGATAGGTGTGGGGTTTTAAATGGTGGGATTTCAACAGGTATGCTTCAAGCTGTCCCATGAAAATGTTCGCATAAGTGGGAGCGAGTGGTTTTCCCATGCTAGTGCAGAAAGTTTACAGGTAGTGAAAAAAATTGAATTCGGAATAGTTTACTTTGAGAACTAAGCAAAGCAGCGACAGGTAAACTGTAGGAGCGTGTGCTTGGCAATGAATTGCGAGGGATATCGATAGGGCTTCAATGGCTTCTCTCATGTGTATGGTATTGCAAAAGGCAGAAACATCCAAAGTGACTCGAATACAGCGCTTGAAAAGGCTTTAGTTGGCGTTGATGCCGTCGCTAATTCAAAGGTAATGCGACGTATCATGAACAAGACATGGGAGGGTGGTGGAGATGTTTGACAGGTGGTGATTTAAGAATTTTTGTAGTGACTCAGTAGGTGTGCTGTTATTAGACACAGTATTGGCATTTCTGCTCTAAAATTTTGCTCACCTTGCAGCTCGGCCTCCTCGTTATAAAATTTGTCGAGGGATCAAACACATAAATAATAACTGCATTGTCATTGCCAAGAGGCTGTAAAAGAATTTGAACGATATCGCTAGGCACTACCCTCATGAAAATGACTGTTGAAATGTTGTTGGCATATTGTTGACTCAATAGCCTTTCAACAATACCTCAATATTTATTGAAACAAGAGCAGTAATTCAACAATAAAGTTGATGGGTCGTTCACAACCAAAATCGTTTACTAAATTCTGTTGATATATTATTGAATTGTATTGAGTATTATTGAGCCATTGTTGAGTAGTTTCCAAAAACAAAGTCGTTGACTGAGTTTTGTTTATATATTGTTGCATTATATTGATTATTATTGAGCTATTGTGGAGTATTAACAAAAATAAAGTCGTTACTAAATGATGTTACCTTTTTGTTGAATAACATTGTCTTCTTGAACAATATTGAGCTTCGAAGTATATGTGAAAAACACATGCAAATGTGTATGTGTGAGTCTTGTGCACATATATATCGTTTTACTGATCACTTGATCACCATTGCATATATACAGGGTGTTGTTTCACGTTGCTTGAACCATAGACTTATCTACCGAGTGGGCAGGGGGACAGTGGCCCGCCCACCCAGTAGATACGTCTGTGGCCCAAGTTACATGAAACGCCCTGCATACACACACACACACACACACACACACACACACGCACATATATATATGTATATATATATATATATATATATATATATATATATATATATATATATCTATATATATGCCTTCATGATAGGGGCATCTATGGCTGCCGCAAGGTTTTATTTGAAAAGTTGCTGCACTTCTTGAAAAAGCGCTCTCTCATTCACAAACGTTTGCTTTGCCGGGTGTCCTAGCTAACTTCAGCCAGTGTTTAAAAATATGGGAATGCAACGTGGCAGGATAGAGCCAAGGTAATCTTGTTTGCCGTCGCTTGGTGACACGCAATTTTTTTAATTCAGCCTAATTAAATAAATATTATTAATTGCCCGGCTTTTCAAATATCATAATTAGAATAAAAGTGTCAATGAGAAAATTGTGGAGTAACCTGAAAAACTTCCGATACAGCTTTTTATTGCTCAACACGTGCTGCATAAAAGTGTTTTTCCGAGCTGGAAAGTAGCCCGTAAATGCACGCAAAATTGGCGCGCGACTGGCCACTTGAGGCACATTGCATGCATTCGCGGGCTTCTTTCACACTCGGAAAAATATTATTATGTGGCACGTATTGAGCAACAGAAAGCTGTCTTGGGAGTTTGTCATGTTGCTCTATGTTTTCCTCATAGACATGTTAGGTTAGGCAACAAAACCTGCGTGCGCATGCACACACACATGCACACACATATGTATGCATATGATTTCGGGATAGAGGCATGTATGGTTGCCGCAACGTTCTATGCGAAAAGTTGATGCATTTCTTGGAAAAAAACTTTCTCTCTTTCGCGCGCATTCTTTCTCGTACCGGGTGTTTCAGCTAACTTTACTCTGAGTTTAAAAATATGCCGATGCACCATACGACGAAGCTGCCAAATGCATGTTGCTCACTTTTCTATTTGTCACGCTATTCTTGTATTTTTCTTAATTAGTTTATCAGTCAAGAAAATTAGCCATTCTGAAGCAACAAAGTTAGGCAAATAATTTTAAATAGAAAGTTCTAGAACACTCTGCAAAACACCCGATTAGGCAATTCCTAACTTTCTATCTATTAGGTGTGTGTGTTTTTCAGCTTACAGTGGAAGCCCGCGAGAGACAAAAATATCAGGCGACATACCCGCTTGCGCGCCGTGCTTGCAGCGCTCCCAAACGAGCATAGCATCTAGCAGGGTGTTCTGCCGCTTAAAAGTCGGCAAGGCAGTGACGAAGGCGTTGGCTGTGGTATTGACACCAGCGATACGCTTCCCTCGCGGTGGTTCATAATGACAATAAGTGGACGGGTGTTCACACTGGTTAAATGCTATGTTCGTTTGTTGCGCGGAAGGCTTAGGAGCAGTGCAATCACGACTCGCACCCGGGCATGTCCCGTGGTGTTTCTTTTTTGTATTTCGCGGGCATCTGCAGTAAGCTGAAAAGCACTAATACTTCACAGATAGAAAAAAGGAAACTGTTTATTCGGACGTGTGGCCAACTACTTTGCAACTTTCTAAATGGAATTTTTTCCTAGCTTTCTTGCTTCATTAGTTGGTTAATTATCCTTGACTAATAAGCTAACTAAGCAAAATACAGAAAGCGTGGCACCCTATATACAAAAGTGAGCAACATGCATTTGAACTCCGTCGTCATAAAGTGCATAGAGTTTAAACTCGCCCTCAAGTTAGCAGAAACATACTACACACACACACACACACACCAATATATATATATATATATATATATATATATATATATATATAACGATGATGTGTGTGGTTTAGTAGCGCAAGGGCCAGATATGGCCAAAGAGCGCCATGCCCGTGTTAATTAGTTTGCAGTGAGATCATGAGTACTATGAAGTTGGTGTGCCGTGGCTGTAGAGGGGCCTTAAAAATGGTAGCGCTAAAGTGCGTAAAATCTGTATAATAAGATTATGGCGATGACTTATGAAGTGTACTATGAACAATAAGACACATTTAAAAAGAATCATATGATGTCTAAAGATATGTCAGGTTATATAAGCTATGCTAGAGCACTACTGCGTCCTTAGAGCCCTTGAAACACAAGGGCCTGGAGGCATGTACTATTCAAAACAATTATCGCAGTGGCATCCTCTGGAGCGAGGATGCTCTACGAATTCAATGGGCATATAACGTGTAGAACTACATCTTTTAAGAAGTCGAGGACTGCCTTGGTGTTAAAAAGCGGTTCATGACCAAGAAACATAGCCGGGTGCAGAGGAATGTAATAACGGTATGCTAGCGGAAAATGTTTCTTTCTTTCAGGTTCAGCTTTCCGACACTCCAAGAGGACATGGAGGACGGTCAGCCTCTCACCGCATCTGCCACAGGTTGGAGATTCACTTCCAGTAAGTAAAAAATGATGGGTACCAAATGTGTGTCCTATTCTGAGGCGACAGAATAGGACATCTGTTCGCCGAGATTTTGTTGGGGAGGGCCAAAAACCTAACTGTGGCTCAGTAACGTGCAGTTTATTATTTATTTCTGCGTCCCACATGCGTTGCCAGTGGTTTTGCAGTTTCTTTCGTATGTAAGGTTTCAGATCTGTGAGAGGCACCAAAGCAGTATTATTAACACCAGGGAGTGTAATTGACGTAGCCATCTGGTCTGCCAAAACGTTACCTTCGATTCCCCTATGGCCGGGTACCCAGCATATGATGATTTGCTGCTTAGATAAATAAGCTTTCCACAGGTTGGAATAGACCTCAGTAAGTACGGGATTTTTATGTTTGTAGGGTGACATTAAGGCCTTCACCACACTTAAGGAGTCTGTATATATAACAGCTTTTTGGAGTTTTGATTTCTTTATATGCTTTACAGCCGACCATACAGCGTAGGCCTCTGCCGTAAAAATACTTGTTTCTGGATGTAGTACATCGGATTCCGAAAAAGAAGGACCGACGGCTGCATAGGATACTCCGGCATGTGACTTGGAAGCGTCAGTGTAGAACTCTGTGCATGAGTGTTTGTACTGAAGTTCTAGAAAATGCATTCGAATTTCTACCTCTGGAGCATGCTTTGAGACTTTTAGAAAGGATACGTCACATTCTGTGACCTGCCAGTCCCAAGGAGGTAATAGCTTATTTGGGCGCATTAAGCGGTGCTCCAGGAGTGGGACATGCATTTCATCGCTAAGCTCCTTCACACGCAGCGAGAAAGGCTGTCTTATAGACGGACGGTTGCGGAAAAGTGTAGCATACGTCATATCGGTAATGGTATTAAAACATGGGTGTTCAGGAATGGAATGCACTTTAAGGAAATAAGTAAAGCTGATGTATGATCTCTGTAAGTGGAGCGGCCATTCGTTCGATTCGGCGTATAGGCTTTCGATCGGGCTTGTTCTGAAAGCACCAGTGGCTAGTCAGATACCTAGATGATGGACAGGATCCAGCATCCTTAGCGCGCTCGGGGCGGCAGAGTTATACACTACGGCCCCATAATCCAATCGTGACCGTATTAGGCTCTTGTAGAGATTCATTAGACACTTTCTGTCACTACCCCACGTAGTCTTGGATAGAAGTTTCATTAAGTTCATTGTTTTTAGACATTTTTCTTTCAGATATTTGATGTGCGGCATGAAAGTGAGTCTATCGTCAAGTATAATACCTAGGAATTTGTGCTCTTTGTTGATAGGAATTTGTTGTCCACACAGTTCTAAGCAAGGAACGGGGACCAGGCCTCTCTTCCTTGTAAACAGCACACAAGAACTCTTTTGAGGATTGATTTTAAAACCATTTTTCTCTGCCCACCCTGACACCTTGTTCAAACCATGCTGTACCTGTCTCTCGCATACTGCGAGGTTACAGGATTTGAAGCCTATTTGAATGTCGTCCACATAGACGGAATACAAAATGGCCGGTGGTAAAGAAGCACGAAGCGTTGTCATTTTAACAATAAAAAGTGTGCAACTGAGCACGCCTCCCTGGGGTACACCAGTTTCTTGTGTAAAAGGACGTGACAGCACATTGCCGACTTTTACACGGAATGTGCGATTGGACAAATAGCTTTCTATGAGGTTTAGCATATTACCATGAATGCCCATTTCTGCCAAGTCTCTCAAGATCCCGTATCGCCACATTGTGTCGTATGCCTTCTCCATATCGAGGAATATGGATAGGAAAAACTGTTTGCGTACAAATGCGTCACGGATGTTTGCTTCAATACGTACAAGGTGATCAGTTGTGGAGCGCCCTTCCCTGAAGCCACACTGATAGGGATCAAGTATTTTGTTCTGTTCAAGGAAATGGATGAGGCGCCGATTTATCATTTTTTCAAATACCTTACACATGCAACTTGTGAGGGCTATCGGGCGGTAGCTTGCCACTGAGGAAGGATCTTTGCCTTGTTTTAAAAGAAGGACCACAATGGCTTCTTTCCATGCAGTCGGAAGGTACCCTGCTTCCCAGATAGTGTTGAAAAGTGTAAGTAGTGTAACTTGCGTGTCATTGTGTAAGTGTTTCAGCATTTCATACATGATTCTGTCAGATCCCGGTGCAGAGCTCTTGCATGCGCTCAAGGCAGCTCTGAACTCTGCAATACTAAAAGGACGGTTGTATGGTTGATTTTGACGACATTTTCTGTTGAAAGGCTTACGTTCTTCTATTTGTTTGTATTTGAGGAAGGATTGTGAATAATTTGTTGAACTTGACACGTTCTCAAAATACTCCCCAAGTGAGTCTGCCTGGTCTTGCAGTGTATCGCCCTGTGTGTTTACCAGAGGGAGTGAATATGTTTGGCGCCCTGTAATCCTATTCACCCTGTTCCAGGCTTTGGCCTCATCTCTGAACGAGTTAATACTCGATAAAAACTTGTGCCAACTTTCTCTTTTGGCCTGTCGGCGGGTTCGCCTGCCTTGGGACTTTACTTTTTTAAAGTTCATAAGGTTCTCTGCTGTGGGAGAAGCGCGTAGCAACCCCCACGCATTGTTCTGATTCTTACGGGCGATCCTACATTCGCTGTTCCACCACGGTACATGTCGTTTGCATGCCAGACCACTTACTTCGGATATGCATTTTGCTGCGGCATCTATTATGAATGATGTAAGATAATCCACAGCAGCATCAATTTCTAAAGAAGGAATGTCGGCCCATGAGATGCTGGTGAGAGTTCGAAATTTTTCCCAGTCGGCTGTGTCTATCTTCCACCTAGGAGCGTGTGGGGGATATTCGTTTTCTATAGGTGATCTTAGCAGTATAGGGAAGTGGTCGCTGCCGTAATGGTTGTCGGCAACTTCCCATTCAAGTTCAGGCAGTACAGACGGGGAGACTATGCTAAGATCTATTGAGGAATAGGTTCTGTTTGCAAGAGAGTAATATGCGTGTTCCTTCTTATTCAACAGGCACGCACCAGAAGAAAAAAGGAACTGTTCAACAAGGCGACCTCGCGAATCTATACGAGAGTCGCCCCACAGGGAGCTGTGCGCATTGAAATCGCCAAGAACAACATAAGGTTCTGGGAATTGATCGATCAAGGACTGGAATTCATGTTTGTTCAGTTGGTAATGCGGGGGTATGTAGAGGGAGCAAATGGTAATGAGTTTGTTTAGTAGGACAACTCGTACCGCCACTGCTTCAAGGGGCGTGCGTAGCTGTAAAGGTTGACACGCAATACTTGTATGAATGACAATGGCAACATCGCCCGATGATGCAACGGCATCATCGCGATCTTTGCGAAAAGTAACATACTGTCGAATAAAGTTTGTGTATTTTGGTTTTAAGTGTGTTTCCTGTAAACACAGCACTTTTGGATTGTGTTTGTGGATAAGTTCTTGCAAATCATCAAGGTTTCTAAGGAGACCTCTGATGTTCCATTGAATAATTTGTGTATCCATATTTATTTTAAATAAGTACTGTGTCTACGGAAAGGGAGGTGATGCCTTAGGTTACAGAGCTCTTTCGAGGCCCTGTAACCGGGGTTTTGTTTTTTCAGGAGCGTTCGAGGGAACCTCGCCGCTCCTTAGGCGCTTGCTGCGCCGTAGGTATAGGTGTTGTGTCCATTGCCTCTTGTGAGGCGCCGGACACGCGCTCTTGCGAGCGAGAAGTTTTTCGTGAGAGTCTCACCTCGGAAGGCAAGACCCCTGCGCCCACCAGCCCTGAGGTCGATGGGGCTCCCTGTGGGATTTGGCTGCGCCGGCTGTTGCCAGCACTGGGAGGGGCCGGGGAGGACGAGGCAGCCTCAGCTGCGCCTACCTTCGTGGCCGCTATCGGTCCTGCGGGATCGCTGCGTGCAGCGCAGGTTGCCGCAGATAACTCTTGTGGGACCAGCAACCCAAGGGTAGCCGGGCCTGGTTGCTGGTTGGATGGAGTAGGCTTACCTACTTCCACCCTGGGGGCAGGAGCCAAAGGTGCCTGCTCGCTGCACGCGGGCACGGCACTCGGCGATTGCCGCTGCGACGCTGCCCCCCGACGCGCCGCATCAGCATAAGGTGTGTTGTGGAATGGAGCGCACCTTTTACGGGCTTCCTTAAATGAAATGTTTTCTTTGACTTTCAGGGCAATTATTTCTTTTTCTTTCTTCCAGTTCGGACAGGAGCGTGAGTAGGCTGGATGGTCACCACTGCAGTTCACACAGCGAGGTGTGCCACTGCAGTTGTCGGAGGGGTGGCCCTGGACTCCACACTTTGCACAAGTTGTTTGACCACGGCAGCTCTGCGAGCCATGGCCGAACCTCTGACATTGGAAACACCGTCTAGGGTTGGGGATAAATGGTCGAACATTTCCCCTGATGTATCCTGTTTCGATGGTTTCTGGCAGTATGCTGGATGGAAATGTTAGGATAAGATGTTTAGTGGGGATTTCCTTGTTGTCTCGTCTAATTTTAATACGTTTTACGTCAGTAACATTTTGTTCTTTCCACCCTTCCAGGAGTTCAGTTTCTGTCAAGTCTAGGAGGTCTGCCTCTGACACGACTCCCCGTGAGCTGTTCATTGTTCGGTGTTCTGAAATAGAAATTGGTATGTTACCAAATGTCACAAGACTGCCAAGCTTCTCGTACTGATGTTTCTGAGGGATCTCAAGGAGAAGGTCACCGCTAGCCATTTTCGTTACCTTATAACCTGACCCTAAGGCTTCGGTCAAAGATTTTGCTATTGTGAATGGAGAAATAAATCTAGCTTGTTTTTCAGGATTCTCACTGTGTACTACGTGGTATTTTGGGTAGGTCTCTTTCGTGCGGTTGAAACAAGTGCTTAAGTCTTCGGTGCGTCCCCTCTTCTGAGGGTGACGATCAAGTAGGCGGGGAAATGCGGGTGTTCCCATAGTAGTTTGGTATCTTTTCAGCAGCAATGGCGGCCACCCACCATGGAGCCCAACTTGGGGACGCTGCAGGACTTAAACGGGTAAGGCTGCAGGCGCCAACCGTACACTGCCACTATAACCTAATATATTATACCCAAGGGAGGGCACATACACAAGGTTAACCCTTGCCGCTGTGGAGAAAGGAAGTAAATGGAAGAGAGAAGAAGACAGGAAAGATCAAAAAGGGAGAGATAAAGACGAAGGTTTGAGGAGAGAGAGACCGGAAAAGGCGACTACCGATTTCCCCCGGGTGGGTCAGTCCGGGGGTGCCGTCTACGTGAAGCAGAGGCCAAAGAGGTGTGTTGCCTCCGCCGGGGGGCCTTAAAGGTCCGAACACCCGGCATCGGCTCAACCCTCAGGATCCCCCTTTCCCCGCACACGGCTAAGCCGCGCACGGCTACACGCGGGAGGGTCCAACCCTCCTGTGCTCGGGTCCGTGGTGTCGCACCACACCAAACGCCTGCTGACGCAAACGCCCCTGCGGGCATATTTATATATATATATATATATAGAGAGAGAGAGAGTTTGGGAAGAAGAGAAACGTCCCTACAAGCAGTGACGAACAACCGATGATTGGACGCATCCTGCATTTCCATCGGCGTCCATTATAAGTGGCCAGTGCCCTGGCTGTGTGCTAGGGAGCGGTATTGCATGCCCCCATGTTAAATATGGTCAAGGTGGCGGAGCAAGTTAACAAAATTCAAGTCTCGGGTTTCGCGTGCCAAAATCACGCTTCAATTACGAGGCACGCCTTAGTAAGAAACTCCATATTTATTTTAATCACATGGGGTTCTCTACCGTGCATCGAACGCACAGTACACGACGTCTTTGCATTTCATCCCCATCGAAATGCAGCCGCCGCGGCCGGCATTAGATCCCAAGCACTCGGGTTAGTAGCGCAACACCTCAGCCACTACGCCACCACGGCGGGTGCGTTGGAGAAAGTAGTGAGCATAGTTTTTACAGTGTGCGTTTCGCTTAGATGTTATCCTTTATCGCGTAATAGAACTAAACGAAAAGCTTGGCCGATATGTACGGCATGGCGCTCATATTTCACATGGAGGCCAAAGTCTTTTCTATGACATAGAAAATGTGACAGCCTGGCTAATGTGCTGGGAATCTGCTTGGCCACTAAGCACCAGCTGCGCTGCTATACTTTCCCGGTGACAAATCGCACAGAGAAGAAGCACACGCACAAATGTTTAAAGAATGGGACGACACACCGTCTGCAGTTTGCCATGGCGTCGAACGGCGAAGCACAAACAGCGACATTTCTTTACTTTCCTGGTAATAGTTCAGTTCACTGGTTGCGGCACGCATTACTTTTTTTTTTAATCCAAACGACGAAAACTCTGCGCGCACACTTTGGCGTGGCGTTTGAAACGTTCCAATTTGGCGCCTTTTCCCGGCCACTTCATTAGCTCCGGCCGGTGCACTGCGTTGCTGCTTTAAAGAAAGTAGTTCATCAAAGAAGCGAAGCACAAAACTTTCATACACTTGCAAATCGCAGCAATTGTTCAGCAGTAACATGATATTACAAAATTTTTTATCAAATGTTACAATTTATGATAATATAAGGGTGTATTTGTATGAGGGTACTTGTATGATTGCGCGTTATCGCTGTTGGTGCTTGGCGCATTCCTGGAGTTTGTGGACGCTGTTTGCCTGAGAGCTTCCTGCGTTTTCTGCGTTCTTTGTGTGCTTCGCTGGGACTCTTTGGAATATTCCTGCGTGTTGCTCGCTTTTTATGGGCTTGTTGACTCGAAGATTGCCATGATCGCTTCCGACTCAGTGACATCAAAGGTGAGTGAGTGTTTCGAATTCCCCTTGTTCGTGCACTGCAACGCGGTGAACAAAAGCGCGGAAACGCGTTGAGCGCCTGTGCGTGCGTTCCGCGCGCCTCTTTTCTAGTTTTCTTTCCTAGTACTATCCTTCCGTTGCGAGAATTCGTTGTACAACACTAGATTTGTGGTATATAACATGTAGCTTTGTCCTGGTTTGCCTCTACACTACGCTTGTGCTGACGTAAGGCAGTATGTGGTGCCAGCTAAAACAGAGCATCTTGTACGCCATGATTTCTGATACCGTGTTCGAGCACCGATTGGGTACCCTTACTAATGAGCGGAAAACAACGCGACCTGAACCTTCCGATCTGTACTGTAATCGAAGATAATTCGTATGCGCCACGCAGTATAGTACGTGGCGTGTGAGCGGGCTCGTAGCGGCGAGGGGCGGTGGGATTGGCGAAAATGTATTCTGCTGCGCTGTTAGCTTCGGGATCGAGTGACCCCACGTTGCTGCAAGGCCACTCACACGCCGTGCGCCCGACGTTCGCGCGATCAGTAAACACATAGGAGGCTATCGCGCATTAATAATAAAGAATTTCAAGGGTCTACTTGCGATTCTATGCAATAGGGGTGGTGCCAACGAGTGCTGCGAAATCGTCGAGTTATACGCCTTGCCAACCGCGTGTTTTGTTTTCCACCAGTTCGCAGAAGAACTTCGCTTTGGCCTAGTTGGTGTTTACTGTATATGATATTGACCGCAAATATTGACCGCCAATATCACCGCCCGTGCTGTTTATGTGTTCTGTTCCTCTGTCCCCGTCTTTATTTGCGGTCAATATGATATGCATTCCACCAGTGCGCGCCCATTCAGCTTTCTTTTTTTCATCTTCTACGTTCGACGCCATCGAGTGCTTCGCGGCAAGCGGCTTCGCGTAGGCGCTCTGTGCATACAAGGAAAGGCAGATTTCATGGCACTTGAGGTCCTACTTTACTGGGATAGAACTTTCAAAATAATGTAATAGCGTGAAATTTCAGCTTTTAGCTCTTCAGTAATCGCTAAAAGAACGAGATGCCTTGCATATCGGCCTTGTCGTCCCACTGTGTTTCGAGGCGGCATGTATACGTTATCGGCAACATAAAGATGAATAATTACCAAAGTTTCTGGTGACCATAGAAGTAGCTAGTTACTTCGAAATATTATTTTTGCTTTGAATCCGAACTATAGAGACATCAGATAGAAAGTGGAGCGCATCGTTGTGAACTAAATGACGACGCTTTGCCACAAGCTTGGAATAATGCTTTGTCGATGGAGCAGTTCTGCGAAATACCTTCTTTGAGAGTAATCAAAACTTCAGTTGAATCAGGTAGACGGGGAGTAAGAGCATGTGACCCTGTGGTCTTATATGACTGAGCTGCCTTTAAGATGTGGCCATAACAGTTAAGTAGATGAGCGTAAATAATTTTTAAAATAAGTAGAGGAATGTGAAATAAATTATTTGACAATCTCGCACTGCCATTGGCAAGAGCAGCCACACATTAGTGTTTTCAATTACTAGTCATTTGTATCCGTCCATTTATGTCAGCCTAATGGTCCATGTAGCTCTTTTGATTGTTGCTTTTGCTGCATCGTGGGTTCACGTTTTAATACAGACATGTTTTTCAGATTGAAAATGAGCTGGGAGACGCCGCAGCTAAAACGCTAAAGGTGAATTCTTTGGCCATCAATTCTGTAGCGTCACCATGGTCCAATACAGTGACGCCGTGAAAATGTATTGCAGGAAGCAGAAAAAACACCATTGCTGATACAACTGCAGGGCATTTCCTCCAGTGATCAATTGGTGCAAAGTGCCTTTAGTTGCATACATCGTGCCTTTACGCACTCAGCTGAAATACTTTGGAACTCCACCGCGACTGGGAGTCAATTTCAGTGTCACTTGTGAACATATTAAACCCAGAATGTTCCTATTTTAGCGCATAGTCCTGATATAAGA
This sequence comes from Dermacentor andersoni, assembly GCF_023375885.2. Lineage (NCBI taxonomy): Eukaryota > Metazoa > Arthropoda > Arachnida > Ixodida > Ixodidae > Dermacentor > Dermacentor andersoni. Next base: position 88,619,797 of record NC_092822.1, on the reverse strand, counting down.
GGCGCGTTCAGAAACTTAGTGTGGACATTAGTGGTCTACATATGAGTGCACATCTTTCTAGTTATACCAGCATGAAGGTATTATGACCTATGTCATACAGCATTGCACTACTAGAGGTATCAAGCCAAAACAGCAGCACCCATTGAGAAACTTGGCTAAAGAACGAGCAGTGATCGGGGGTGTGTGCATTTCAAGGGCTAAATTCTTAAAAGAATGATGCCGAGCTTGATGGTGTGCATGCAGTGCCGGTCAACACATACTGTAGCCAGCAGGGCATAAATTTCCTTGGCATTATATCTCTTTAAGATACAGAAATTGCATGATTGCTTATAAAGAAATTGGAAATTGGGAGGTTGAGGGGAAGTGGCAGGGTTCCCCTCTGGAGCCGCCAGTGCATGCCCTTTGCTATACTGACGATCCTACCTTAACGAGAACCAGTGATGCATGTTATGCTATTATGCAGCCAAATGTATTCCTTGTTTTGTGCTAAGGGGACACTAATGACACACTAAACCAATTTAAAATGAGAAAGCATTGTTTTAAATATCTAATTCGGTTAACTTCTTTTTAGTTGGTTGATTATTAGAGAAAACAAATCTCACAGTTCTAGTTTCTAAGTATCGCCCCAAAATCTTCGTGCGGGCACCTCATTGTCACATCTTGGATTCCGAGTATTCTTTTGAAACATGGGCATTATTGCTTCTGTAAAAGTTCGTGACACTTCTTATTTTGGGTTTTTGGCTTTTTGGATTACGATGAAGAACATCTTTATTTGTAAAAGGAACTGCTACACCTGAACAGACATCATCAAAATCCATGACATCACATCACATCAAGCTGGTGTGGTTACTTCAAGGCAGCACTGCCACCATTCTTTCCTCTTGCTGCTTTTACAGTTTAATCAACGTTCTGTCACGGTACGAGTGAATCTCTTGAATCGTAAGAAGGTAAATTAAAGATACATCTAAAATAATATTTCTCTTTAGTGCTCTCGTGCCGTAGTTGCTTAAGGGCGTGGGCACAGCGCCGCTAAGCACGAGGTCACAGGATCAAACAACCGCATTTTGATGGAGGTGAAGTGCAAAACCACCCATGTACAGTGCAGCCTGGTTTGGTCGAAATTAATCCGGAGTTCTCCACTATGGCGTGCCTCATGATCAGATTGTCGTTTTGGCACTTAAAACGCCATAATTTAGTTAATTTAATTTTACTATAGTGCTCTTTTAGCTGTAGCATTCATAATCTCTGCAAAAACTCATGCTCAAAGTATTTTCCATAAACATTAAATGAACAGTAGATATAAGTGTCTATTTATATTTTAATTAGTGGTGATATGTAATGACTATTAGAACGGTGGCACAACGAGACAGACAGAATTGTAATACAATATGTGAGGGCACGATGACGCACATCGAGGCAATGACCGAGTTTCCCTAGAGGACCCTGACATGGACATTAACTGACTGTCCAGAAACTTCTGAGTTCACTCCGTGATTTTGTGCAGCCGGTGCTTTGCGAGTCGCTTAATTTAATAGATGATGTGGTGGTTGGCATATAGTGTCTTTGCGGCTTATGTACATTTCAGACAGTGGAGTGGAATCTCACATATTACTATCACTTATTACTTCTGGAGCACAGCAAGCGAACCTGATGTGCAGTGGTAATCTGAGTAATGAAGAACAGTCAAGTAACTCTTCGAGCTTCTAATGCTGCTTGCCAACAGAAGCAGCAGCACTTGCCCAAGATAGCGTGAAAGAGATACATTGAAAAGTGGCATATGCCCAGGGTCGCATACCCACTCACCCAAGCTGTTCTGACGGTTATGGACCCACTTCCCTCAACATAGCAGCCCAATCTCTCCGTTAGATCATGGGCCACCCATTGACATAAATGCATGGGAAAATAGAGACAAACGCCGGAAAATATGAAGCATCCTAAGAATGGTAATCACATTAAATACTAGATGTTCTGGATTCGTTGGTTTATTATTTTTCTTATTTGTGCTGGATTATTTTTCTGAAACACGTGGCACCCAGACAGCATAAGAAGCTAGTAAGAAGTCAAGTGTAGCATTCCAGGTTTCAACAGGTACTTTCGTGATTTATCTGCAGTAGGGCTGTTGTGCAAATGTGCTTGAAAGGCTTAAAACTGCTTTGCTAACATTTACTTAAACATGCAGGTTCAGGAAGGTGGGAGGAGTGCACAATGAGAAGGTTATCTTGGCACAGCTTACCATGGCTTGCCATGGTGGACCAGGAAAGTTTGCAAGGGCGTTGCTTCACCACATGTTCACAGAC